>NC_034179.2:82706859-82726859 GCF_002021735.2 Oncorhynchus kisutch | reverse complement strand
AGAGTACAATCCTTGAAAAATAATCTACCCTCCCTCTCTCCAGTCCTAGCCACAATCACATCACTTTTGTACTTACTCAGAGCCCTGAGACCTACGTAACATCTAGAGCCAGCCTGAGACACACCCAGCATCCACACATGCCATATACACATGTGTTACCTGGCCCCTCAGTCCTGCAGACAGTTATAGGTCTACGTTAGTTTACAGTGAGATGAATTACAGCCTGGGAAAGCTTCCAAACAATGAGGTGAAAATGCTAAAAGTATTTTTATGGCGTTGGGGGCTGTGTGTGTGTGGGTGGTTGTTTGTCACATGTTTTGAATTCATGTCTGACTTGAATCAGAGCTCTGGATGCAAGTGGGGAACACTAAAAAACATTAATAGTTCATATTCTGACACCTGGAAGAGAGTGCCTTGACAGAGAAATCCCAGCTGTAACACTACAAAGAGTTAGAGCGTTTGAATCAAAGGTCATCTTTCATTTCCTATGGAAAAATGGCAACAAAGAATTTAATTTATCTTTCATTCCTTCAAGCCTCTTTCAATATGCCCAACCACTTACCATCTTACAGGGCGCAGCTCCTATACGATTACATTGCATACTGAAATGGTTTGAATCAATTACATGAGAAAGGTACTTCTATATGAACGTTAAGGAGGTCTACTATGGGAGAGATAGATGGAAGAAAGCATTTCTTGGCATTGGGAATAGCATCTAAAACTTGGGCTTAGAGTGCCTTACAACAGGCCAGATCCACTATATCAGTGGTTCTCAGACCTCTCCCCAGATCCACTATATCAGTGGTTCTCAGACGTCTCCTCAGATCCACTATATCAGCGGTTCTCAGACCTCTCCTCAGATCCACTAGATCAGTGGTTCTCAGACCTCTCCTCAGATCCACTAGATCAGTGGTTCTCAGACCTCTCCTCAGATCCACTAGATCAGTGGTTCTATGTATTTGCTCTAATCCAGAGCTAGCACACCTGATTCAACTTGTCAACTAATCATCATGCCCTTGATTAGATTAATCAGGTGAGCTAGTGTAACAGTGTTGCCTCCGTCCCTCTCCTTGCCCCAACCTGGGCTCGAACCAGGGACCCTCTGCACACATCAACAACTGCCTCCCACTAAGCATCGTTACCATTCACTCCACAAAAGCCAGAGCAAGGGAAACTACTTCAAGGTCTTAGAGTGAGTGACGTCACCAATTGAAATGTTACAAGCGCGCACAGCTAATTAGCTAGCCATTTCACACCGGTTACACTACATCAGGGCTACCATAGCATAAAGAACAGCCTGGGCATCCCTGAGGAGAGATTTGAGAACCACTGCACCAGATGGTGCACCTCTGGATTCAGAACAGCAGGCCAGTGTAAACTGGGGTCATGTGAGGCTACAGTTCAACATAATGGCTGTAGTGTCATTAAAGTTTTGCTGGCCAGAGAGTGATGAGCTGGATAGTCTGGTGTGACACTAACACCTGGCCCAGAGCTCTGCCTCTCTGTGGAAACTACCATACACACTGACACCTCTCCCTCCTTTCCTCCTATAAACCCACCTCCAAAATCTGAAAAGAACCACAAGGGAAGTAAAAGAGGAGAAATTAGTGTTGTGAGAGAGATCATGACTTATCAGGCGTGTTCTTATATCACTGGTTTCCCAGCGACAGACAAACAGGCTGGAAGACAGGCAGACAGACAGGCAGACAGACAGTCGAGCAGGCAGACACATAAAAAAGGAGTTACATGTCTGTCTGGCTCTGGTGTGTTTCGATTCACTGGGGGAACGCTGGGTCCTGATGTCTGGTTGATGAAGTGTTGTGCTCTGCGGAGGAGAGGGTGATGACAGCATTTAATTCCTCTCCATGGCACAGGCCCACTGATCACCTCAGGAAGCCCCAGAGACAGCCAGATAAATCAGGCCGACCTCACAGCCTAAACAACCCAGACAAAGGAGCCCTACTGGGGGAAGGATTGGGATTGAGATGGGTGAAATGAAGGGGTTGGCACCAAACTGGAGGGTTCTGATGTCAGTGAAGCAGTCCTCTGAGATGGGTCTTGGGAAAAATGAAATTTCTATTAGTGTTGGTAACGGTTGCGTTCCTCAGGCTCTCAAACAGACTGTACACTCTACCAGACTGTATACTCTACCAGACTGTATACTCTACCAGACTGTATACTCTACCAGACTGTATACTCTACTAGACTGTATACTCTACTAGACTGTATACTCTATGAGACTGTATCGTAGACCAGACTGTATACTAGACCAGACTGTGTACAATAACAGACTGTATACCAGACCAGACTGTATACTAGACCAGACTGTATACTAGGCCATACTGTATACTAGGCCAGACTGTATACTAGGCCAGACTGTATACTAGGCCAGACTGGAAACTAGGCCAGACTGTATACTGTACCAGTCTGTATATTGTACCAGAGTGTTAACTAGACAAGACTGTTTACTCTACCAGACTGCATACTTGGTCAGACGGTATACTCTACCAGACTGAATACTCTACCAGACTGTATACTAGGCCAGACTGTATACCAGACTACACTGTGTACTATCCCAGACTGTATACTCTACCAGACTGTATACTCTATCAGATTGTAAACTACACCATACTGTAAACTACACCAGACTGTATACTCTACCAGACTGTATACTAGACCAGACTGTATACTCTACCAGACTGTATACTACAACAGACTGTAAACAACCACAGACTATATACTCTACTAGACTGTATACTATACCAGACTGTAAACTAAACGAGATTGTATACTATACCAGACTGTAAACTACACCAGACTATATACTCTACTAGACTGTATACTCTACCAGAATGTAAACTACAACACAATGTATACTCTACTAGACTGTATACTATACCAGACTGTAAACTACATGAGACTGTATCGTAGACCAGACTGTGTACAATAACAGACTGTATACCAGACCAGACTGTATACTAGGCCGTACTGTATACTAGGCCAGACTGTATACTAGGCCAGACTGTAAACTAGGCCAGACTGTAAACTAGGCCAGACTGTATACTACGCCAGACTGTAAACTAGGCCAGACTGTATACTGTACCAGTCTGTATATTGTACCAGAGTGTTAACTAGACCAGACTGTTTACTCTACCAGACTGCATACTTGGTCAGACGGTATACTCTACCAGACGGAATACTCTACCAGACTGTATACTAGGCCAGACTGTATACCAGACTACACTGTGTACTATCCCAGACTGTATACTCTACCAGACTGTATACTCTATCAGATTGTAAACTACACCATACTGTAAACTACACCAGACTGTATACTCTACCAGACTGTATACACTACCAGACTGTATACACTACCATACTGTATACACTACCAGATTGCATACTCTACTAGACTGTATACTCTACCAGACTGTAAACTACAACAGACTGTATACTACAACAGACTGTAAACAACCACAGACTATATACTCTACTAGACTGTATACTATACCAGACTGTAAACTAAACGAGATTGTATACTATACCAGACTGTAAACTACACCAGACTATATACTCTACTAGACTGTATACTCTACCAGACTGTAAACTACAACAGACTGTATACTACAACAGACTGTAAACAACCACAGACTATATACTCTACTAGACTGTATACTATACCAGACTGTAAACTAAACGAGATTGTATACTATACCAGACTGTAAACTACACCAGACTATATACTCTACTAGACTGTATACTCTACCAGAATGTAAACTACAACACAATGTATACTCTACTAGACTGTATACTATACCAGACTGTAAACTACATGAGACTGTATCGTAGACCAGACTGTATACTAGACCAGACTGTGTACAATAACAGACTGTATACCAGACCAGACTGTATACTAGACCAGACTGTATACTAGACCAGACTGTATACTAGGCCATACTGTATACTAGGCCAGACTGTATACTAGGCCAGACTGTATACTAGGCCAGACTGTATACTAGGCCAGACTGGAAACTAGGCCAGACTGTATACTAGGCCAGACTGGAAACTAGGCCAGACTGTATACTAGGCCAGACTGTATACTAGGCCAGACTGTATACTCGGACAGACTGGATACTAGGTCAGACTGGATACTAGGTCCGACTGGATACTAGGTCCGACTGGATACTAGGTCAGACTGGATACTAGGTCAGACTGTACACTCGACCAGACTGTACACTCGACCAGACTGTACCAGACTGTACACTCGACCAGACTGTACACTCAACCAGACTGTACACTCAACCAGACTGTACACTTGACCAGAATGTGTACTCAACCAGACTGTATTCTCTACCAGACTGTATATTAGACCAGACTGCATACTACACCAGAGTGTATACTAGACCAGACTGTATAATAGGCCAGACTGTATAATAGGCCAGACTGTATAACAGGCCAGACTGTATAACAGGCCAGACTGTATAACAGGCCAGACTGTATAACAGGCCAGACTGTATAACAGGCCAGACTGTATAATAGGCCAGACTGTATAATAGGCCAGACTGTATAATAGGCCAGACTGTATAACAGGCCAGACTGTATAACAGGCCAGACTGTATAACAGGCCAGACTGTATACTATACCAGACTGTGTACTATACCAGACTGTGTACTGGGCCAGACTGAAGCCACCAGCCTCAGTCACTCCGCTGTGTGTATAGTACTGTACCATTTTGTATATGTATTTATTAGGGATCCCCATTAGCTGCAGCTTCTCTTCCTGGGGTCCAAACACATTATAGTACCTACGTTACATATAAAACAAAATATAAAACAGTACATCATATAACATTATTACACCACAACGTTCCATATCATGCTCAGCTGGAGCTATGGTCTGTTTATTTTAAAAATAGCAATGTTTCCAATTAGAAACATTGCTAGGGCCGCTCTTCTATCTGGGAAAGTCATTAGGAAGGAGGTGTGTGAGAGCCATGCCAGCCCTGTGGTTACAGTATACAGGGAGAGGGAGCAGGATGCCTAATGACTGGTCTGTACTATAGTAATGTGTAGTTTATTGTGGAGCTTAATCTTCAAGCTGAATTTATAAGGTGTCCTATCAGGTTCACATGGAACAGCACTGAGGCAAATCCTTATAAAGACCATGCAGCAGGATGTATGGCTGACAGCAGCTGACATGTAACACCCTGTTTGGCTTGTAAGGCTAGATTGTAGCTGCTCCTTTCCTTGTTTTACAGTTTCAGAAAATGCCTTAGTGGAAAAATGCAACACTGTAATGATGTCGCTGTAAATCTAGTGATGACTGGGGGAATGGTGGAGGGACCAAAGGAGGAAGGGAGCGGAGAGTGGACAAAGTGGAGGGTGGACGGAGTGGAGGGTGGAAGGAGTGGAGGGGGCGGAGGGTGGAGGGAGGAAGGAATGGAGGGTGGAGGGAGTGGAGAGTGGAGGGAGTGGAGGGTAGAGGGAGTGGAGGGGAGAGTGGAAGGAGTGGAGAGTGGAGGGAGTGGGGGGTAGAGGGAGTGGGGGGTGGAGGGAGGGAGTGGAGAGTGGAGAGAGGTAGTGGAGAGGGAG
The DNA here is from genome assembly GCF_002021735.2 of Oncorhynchus kisutch. Classification (NCBI taxonomy): domain Eukaryota; kingdom Metazoa; phylum Chordata; class Actinopteri; order Salmoniformes; family Salmonidae; genus Oncorhynchus; species Oncorhynchus kisutch. The sequence goes on along the minus strand of NC_034179.2, from coordinate 82,721,268 downwards.
GGAGTGGAGGGTGGAGGGAGTGGAGGGTAGATGGAGTGGAGGGTAGAGGGAGTGGAGGGTAGAGGGTAGAGGGAGTGGAGGGAGTGGATGGTAGAGGGAGTGGAGGGAGTGGAGGGTAGAGGGAGTGGAGGGAGTGGATGGTAGAGGGAGTGGAGGGAGTGGAGGGTAGAGGGAGTGGAGGGAGTGGAGAGTGCACTGTAGCTTTCCATATCCTTAATTGGAGAGGAATCTAAAAGCCTCTCTGTGCCATGAATCATAACAGTGTCTGGTAGTTGCTCTGCTTGTTCAATGCAATCACTTTCATTTATTCAATAAACAAACAACGTTCTTCACTGGGTCCTCCATAACTCAGTCTCTCTAAACTGTTGATGTTTCCCATGGCAGAGGAAAGAGAGCAGAAATCTAAAACTATTAATATGTTTACTTAACCTGCAGACCCTTGTTTCATACCTTGATTGATCGAGTCATGGGGCAATTATGTGATTCCAGCGGTGGGACATTTCAGAACCAGTAAACAAGCCATTACATCTGAGCCTTTCCTTCCTCTGAACGATCCAAAACAAATATAGGTGTAGTTAGGGTTCTCCCCTCCCCTCACCGCAGACCCATATCCTGTTGGTCTTCCTGCCACTGTCCCGTAGGTACGTGTGTTGGGTTGCCCCTGGTCGTCGTCTGTCTTTGGTTCATAACGACCTCCAGAACGACCTCTGGTGACCTCTGTAATGGGCAGGGCCGTGGGGGCTGTGGAGAACGGGCCCAGCCGTCAGGTCAGCTTAATGGCAGGGTGGATGGAGAACTGAGAGGAAGGAAGGAAGGAAGTAGCAAATCTGAGAGAGTAGATGCTTCCCATGTGTCAGTGGCCCTGAGTGTCTTGATCATGACATGGCCTCGACTGCAATACAAACACCAAATAAAGCAATATTTTACTCTACTGCCATGACAAATAAGAGAAACCCAGAGATGATAAGACAAGATCTTATCTGAAGGAGGGGATCTGTCACAAAGATCAGAATTTGAGTTTTGGAATTGAACCTGCCTCTGGTCTAGTAATTTACACTGAACAAAAGTAGAATTGCAACATATAAAGTGCTAGTTCCATGTTTCATGAGCTGAAATAAAACATCCCAGAAATGTTCCATACGCACAAAAAGCTTATTTCTCTCAAATTTTGTGCACAAATTTGTTTACATCCCTGTTAGTGAGCATTTCTACTTTGCCAAGATAATCCATCCCCCTGACAGGTGTGACATATCAAGAAGTTGATTAAACAGCATGATCATTACACAGGTGCGCCTTGTAGTGGGGACTATGAAAAGGCCACTCTAAAATGTGCAGTTTTGTCACACAACACAATGCCACAGATGTCTCAAGTTGAGGGAGCGTGCAATTGGCATGCTGACTGCAGGATTGTCCACCAGAGCTGTTTGCCAGAGAAGCTGCCTCAGTCATTTTAGAGAATTTGGCAGGACGCACAACCGGACTAAAAACAGCAGACCAGCTGATAAAACTGAGGAGTGTCTGTCTGTAATAAAGCACTTTGTGTCAAAAAACTCATTCTGATTGGCTATAACTGTAACTCGGTGAAATCTTGAGATTGTTGCATGTTGCGTCTATAATTTTGTACAATATAGTTTACATGACCATAAACTGTGAGGAACAAGTGTAGTGCAGCTGTCAGCCCTTGGTGTCCTCATCGCCAAACTCTAAAGTGGATTATATACAGACCTGTGTTTCTGACTTGGTACTGAACCTTTATGAAAACCATATCAACTTGTTCTACATCCCTATTTTTATTTCACCTTAATTTAACCAGGTAGGCTAGTTGAGAACAAGTTCTCATTTGCAACTGCGACCTGGCCAAGAGAAAGCATAGCAATTTGACACATACAACACATGGATAAACAAAACATAGTCAATAATACAGTAGAACAAAAGAAAACAAAAAGTATATATACAGTGAGTGCAAATGAGGTAAGATAAGGGAGTTAAGGCAATAAATAGGCCATGTTGGCAAAGTAATTACAATATAGCAATTAAACACTGGAATGGTAGATGTGCAGAAGATGAATGTGCAAGTAGAGATACTGGGGTGCAAAGGAGCAAGATAAATAAATAAATACAGTATGGGGATGAGGTAGGTAGATAGATGGGCTGTTTACAGATGGGCTATGTACAGGTGCAGTGATCTGTGAGCTGCTCTGACAGCTGGCGCTTAAAGCTAGTGAGGGAGATGTCAGTCTCCAGCTTCAGAGATTTTTGCAGTTCGTTCCAGTCATTGGCAGCAGAAAACTGGAAGGAAAGACGACCCAAATTTGGAATTGGCTTTGGGGGTAACCAGTGAGATATACCTGCTGGAGCGCGTGCTACAAGTGGGTGCTGCTATGGTGATCAGTGAGCTGAGATAAGGAGGGGGCTTTACCTAGCAGAGACTTGTAGATAACCTGTAGCCAGTGGGTTTGGCGACGAGTATGAAGCGAGGGCCAACCAACGAGAGCGTACAGGTCGCAATGGTGGGTAGTATATGGGGCTTTGGTGACAAAACGGATGGCACTGTGATAGACTGCATCCAGTTTGTTGAGTAGAGTGTTGGAGGCTATTTTATAGATGGCATCACCGAAGTCGAGAATCGGTAGGATGGTCAGTTTTATGAGGGTATGTTTGGCAGCATGAGTGAAGGATGCTTTATTGTGATATAGGAAGCCGATTCTACATTTCATTTTGGATTAGAGATGCTAAATGTGAGTCTACAGTTTACAGTTTAACCAGACACCTAGGTATTTGTAGTTGTCCACGTATTCCAAGTCAGAGCCGTTCAGAGTAGTGATGCTGGACGGGCGAGTAGGTGCGTGCAGTGACCGGTTGAATAGCATGCATTTAGTTTTACTTGCGTTTAAGAGCAGTTGGAGGCCACGGAAGGAGAGTTGTATGGCATTTAAGCTCATCTGGAGGTTAGTTAATAACACATTGTCCAATGAGGGGCCAGAAGTATACAGAATGATGTCGTCTGCATAGAGGTGTATCAGAGAATCACCAGCAGCAAGAGCAACGTCATTGATATATACAGAGAAGAGAGTCGGCCTGAGGATTGAACCCTGTGGTACCCCCATAGAGACTGCCAGAGGTCTGAACAACAGGCCCCCCGATTTGACACACTGAACCAGGCGAGGCAATCATTTGAGAAACCAAGGCTGTCGAGTCCGCCAATAAGAATGTGGTGATTGACAGAGTCGAAAGCCTTGGCCAGGTCGATGAATACGGCTGCACAGTAATGTCTCTTATCGATGGCGGTTATGATGTCATTTAGAACCTTGAGCGTGGCTGAGGTGCACCCATGACCAGCTCTGAAACCAGATTGCATGGCGGAGAAGGTACGGTGGGATTCGAAATGTTTGGTAATCTGTTTGTTAACTTGGCTTTCGAAGTCCTTAGAAAGACAGGGTAGAATAGATATAGGTCTGTAGCAGAGTGTCACCCCCTTTGAAGAGGGGGATGACCGCGGCAGCTTTCCAATCTTTGGGAATCTCAGACGATACAAAAGAGAGGTTAAACAGGCTAGTAATAGGGGTTGCAATAATTTTGGCAGAAAGAGAGGGTCCAGATTGTCTAGCCCGACTGATTTGTAGGGGTCCAGATTTTGCAGCTCTTTCAGAACATCAGCTATCTGGATTTGGGTGAAGGAGAAATGGTGGGGGCTTTGGCGGATTGCTGTGGAGGGTGCCGGGCAGTTGATCGGGGTAGGGGTAGCCAGGTGGAAAGCATGGCCAGCTGTAGAGAAATGCTTGTTGAAATTCTCAATTATAGTGTATTTATGGGTGGTGACAGTGTTTCCAAGCCTCAGAGCAGTGGGCAGCTGGGAGGAGGTGCTCTTATTCTCCATGGACTTTACAGTGTCCCAGAACTTTTTTGAGTTTGTGTTGCAGGATGCAAATGTCTGTTTGAAAAAGCTTGCCTTAGCTTTCATAACTGCCTGTGTATATTTGTTCCTAACTTTCCTGAAAAGTTGCATATCACGGGGGCTATTTGATGCTAATGCAGTACTCCACAGGATGTTTTTGTGCTGGTCAAGAGCAGACAGGTCTGGAGTGAACCAAGGACTATATCTATTCCTAGTTCTACATTTTTTGAATGGGGCATGCTTATTTAAGATGGTGAGGATGGCACTTTTAAAGAATAGCCAGGCATCATCTACTGACGGGATGAGGTCAATGTCATTCCAGGATATCCCGGCCAGGTCGATTAGAAAGGCCTGCTTGCAGAAGTGTTTTAGGGAGCGTTTGACAGTGATGAGGGGTGGTCGTTTGGATGCAGGCAATGAGGCAGTGATCGCAGAGATCTTGTTTGAAAACAGCAGAGGTGTATTTGGAGGGCGAGTTAGTTAGGATGACATCTATGAGGGTGCCCGTGTTTACAGATTTGGAGTTTACCTGGTAGGTTCATTGATAATTTGTGTGAGATTGAGGGCATCAAGCTTGGATTGTAGGATGGCCGGGGTGTTAAGCATGTCCCAGTTTAGGTCACCTAGTAACACGAGCTCAGAAGATAGATGGGGGGCAATTAATTCACATATGGTATCGAGGGCACAGCTGGGGGCAGAGGGAGGTCTATAGCAAGCGGCAACAGTGAGAGACTTGTTTCTGGAAAGGTGAATTTTTAGAAGTAGAAGCTCGAATTGGTTGGGTACAGACTTGGATAGTAAAACAGAACTCTGCAGGCTATCTTTGCAGTAGATTGCAACACCCCCTTTGGCAATTCTATCTTGGCAGAAAATGTTATAGTTACAATGGAGATTTAAGCGTTTTCGGTGGTTTTCCTAAGCCAGGATTCAGACACGGCTAAGACATCCGGGTTGGCAGAGTGTGCTAAAGCAGTAAGTAAAACAAACTTAGGGAGTAAGCTTCTAATGTTAACATGCATGAAACCAAGGCTTTTACTGTTACAGAAGTCAACAAATGAGAGCACCTGGGGAGTGGGAGTGGAGCTAGGCACTGCAGGACCTGGATTAACCTCTACATCGCAGGAACAGAGGAGAAGTAGGATAAGGGTACAGCTAAATGCTATACGAACTGGCCGTCTAGCACGTTCGGAACAGAGTAAAAGGAGCAGGTTTCTGGGCACGATAGCATAGATTCAAGGCATAGTGTACAGACAAAGGTAAGGTAGGATGTGAGTACATTGGAGGTAAACCTAGGCATTGAGTAATGAAGAGAGAGATATAGTCTCTAGAGATGTTTAAACCAGGTGATGTCATCGCATATGTAGGAGGTGGAACAACATGGTTGGTTAAGGCATATTGAGCAGGGCTAGAGGCTCTAATGACAATCAAATGACAACCATATCAACTTGTTCAACATCCTAATCTAATGACAACCATATCAACTTGTTCTACATCCTAATGACAACCATATCAACTTGTTCTACATCCTAATCTAATGACAACCATATCAACTTTTTCTACATCATAATGACAACCATATCAACTTGTTCTACATCCCAATCAAATGACAACCATATCAACTTGGTCTACATCCCAATCTAATGACAACCATATCAACTTGTTCTACATCCCAATCAAATGACAACCATATCAACTTGTTCTACATCCTAATGACAACCATATCAACTTGTTCTACATCCCAATGACAACCTTATCAACTTGTTCTACATCCTAATGACAACCATATCAACTTGTTCTACATCCCAATCTAATGACAACCATATCAACTTGTTCTACATCCCAATCTAATGACAACCATATCAACTTGTTCTACATCCCAATCTAATGACAACCATATCAACTTGTTCTACATCCCAATCTAATGACAACCATATCAACTTGTTCTACATCCTAATCTAATGACAACCGTATCAACTTGTTCTACATCCCAATCAAATGACAACCATATCAACTTGTTCTACATCCTAATCTAATGACAACCATATCAACTTGTTCTACATCCTAATGACAACCATATCAACTTGTTTACCTGGTAGGTTCATTGATAATTTGTGTGAGATTGAGGGCATCAAGCTTGGATTGTAGGATGGCCGGGGTGTTAAGCATGTCCCAGTTTAGGTCACCTAGTAACACGAGCTCAGAAGATAGATGGGGGGCAATTAATTCACATATGGTATCGAGGGCACAGCTGGGGGCAGAGGGAGGTCTATAGCAAGCGGCAACAGTGAGAGACTTGTTTCTGGAAAGGTGAATTTTTAGAAGTAGAAGCTCGAATTGGTTGGGTACAGACTTGGATAGTAAAACAGAACTCTGCAGGCTATCTTTGCAGTAGATTGCAACACCCCCTTTGGCAATTCTATCTTGGCAGAAAATGTTATAGTTACAATGGAGATTTAAGCGTTTTCGGTGGTTTTCCTAAGCCAGGATTCAGACACGGCTAAGACATCCGGGTTGGCAGAGTGTGCTAAAGCAGTAAGTAAAACAAACTTAGGGAGTAAGCTTCTAATGTTAACATGCATGAAACCAAGGCTTTTACTGTTACAGAAGTCAACAAATGAGAGCACCTGGGGAGTGGGAGTGGAGCTAGGCACTGCAGGACCTGGATTAACCTCTACATCGCAGGAACAGAGGAGAAGTAGGATAAGGGTACAGCTAAATGCTATACGAACTGGCCGTCTAGCACGTTCGGAACAGAGTAAAAGGAGCAGGTTTCTGGGCACGATAGCATAGATTCAAGGCATAGTGTACAGACAAAGGTAAGGTAGGATGTGAGTACATTGGAGGTAAACCTAGGCATTGAGTAATGAAGAGAGAGATATAGTCTCTAGAGATGTTTAAACCAGGTGATGTCATCGCATATGTAGGAGGTGGAACAACATGGTTGGTTAAGGCATATTGAGCAGGGCTAGAGGCTCTAATGACAATCAAATGACAACCATATCAACTTGTTCAACATCCTAATCTAATGACAACCATATCAACTTGTTCTACATCCTAATGACAACCATATCAACTTGTTCTACATCCTAATCTAATGACAACCATATCAACTTTTTCTACATCATAATGACAACCATATCAACTTGTTCTACATCCCAATCAAATGACAACCATATCAACTTGGTCTACATCCCAATCTAATGACAACCATATCAACTTGTTCTACATCCCAATCAAATGACAACCATATCAACTTGTTCTACATCCTAATGACAACCATATCAACTTGTTCTACATCCTAATGACAACCTTATCAACTTGTTCTACATCCTAATGACAACCATATCAACTTGTTCTACATCCCAATCTAATGACAACCATATCAACTTGTTCTACATCCCAATCTAATGACAACCATATCAACTTGTTCTACATCCCAATCTAATGACAACCATATCAACTTGTTCTACATCCCAATCTAATGACAACCATATCAACTTGTTCTACATCCTAATCTAATGACAACCGTATCAACTTGTTCTACATCCCAATCAAATGACAACCATATCAACTTGTTCTACATCCTAATCTAATGACAACCATATCAACTTGTTCTACATCCTAATGACAACCATATCAACTTGTTCTACATCCTAATCTAATGACGACCATATCAACTTGTTCTACATCCTAATGACAACCATATCAACTTGTTCTACATCCTAATGACAACCATATCAACTTGTTCTACATCCCAATCTAATGACAACCATATCAACTTGTTCTACATCCCAATCTAATGACAACCATATCAACTTGTTCTACATCCCAATCTAATGACAACCATATCAACTTGTTCTACATCCCAATCTAATGACAACCATATCAACTTGTTCTACATCCTAATGACAACCATATCAACTTGTTCTACATCCTAATGACAACCTTATCAACTTGTTCTACATCCCAATCTAATGACAACCATATCAACTTGTTCTACATCCCAATCTAATGACAACCATATCAACTTGTTCTACATCCTAATGACAACCATATCAACTTGTTCTACATCCTAATGACAACCTTATCAACTTGTTCTACATCCCAATCTAATGACAACCATATCAACTTGTTCTACATCCTAATGACAACCATATCAACTTGTTCTACATCCTAATGACAACCATATCAACTTGTTCTACATCCTAATGACAACCTTATCAACTTGTTCTACATCCTAATCTAATGAAAACCATATCAACTTGTTCTACATCCTAATGACAACCATATCAACTTGTTCTACATCCCAATCTAATGACAACCATATCAACTTGTTCTACATCCTAATGACAACCATATCAACTTGTTCTACATCCCAATCTAATGACAACCATATCAACTTGTTCTACATCCCAATCTAATGACAACCATAGCAACTTGTTCTACATCCCAATCTAATGACAACCATATCAACTTGTTCTACATCCTAATGACAACCATATCAACTTGTTCTACATCCTAATGACAACCTTATCAACTTGTTCTACATCCTAATCTAATGACAACCATATCAACTTGTTCTACATCCCAATCTAATGACAACCATATCAACTTGTTCTACATCCTAATGACAACCATATCAACTTGTTCTACATCCCAATCTAATGACAACCATATCAACTTGTTCTACATCCCAATCTAATGACAACCATAGCAACTTGTTCTACATCCTAATCTAATGACAACCATATCAACTTGTTCTACATCCCAATCTAATGACAACCTTATCAACTTGTTCTACATCCTAATCTAATGACAACCATATCAACTTGTTCTACATCCTAATGACAACCATATCAACTTGTTCTACATCCCAATCTAATGACAACCATATCAACTTGTTCTACATCCCAATCAAATGACAACCATATCAACTTGTTCTACATCCCAATCAAATGACAACCATATCAACTTGTTCTACATCCCAATCTAATGACAACCAATCTAATATCACCAAGGTGGCATAGCAGTTCAGACGTCTTTTGTCCTCGTCTTGTCGTGTCCTGTATATATATATATTTACAACTTTTTCACATACATTTTATTTTTATTTTCCATCAACTCATCTTCAAAACACTCTCCTGCAACCCGCCTCACCAATGTATATTTATAAAAAAGTATTATTTACCTCAGATCTGTAATCCTCCAAGAAGCTAGCCAGAAACTCCATGAAGCTAGCCTGAAACTAGCCAGAAGCTAATCCAGAAGCTAGTTCAGAAGCTAGTTAGCTCCTTTACTGGCAAATCGTTAGTATTCAGCTAACCACGGTTTGTGGTCATCAGCTATCCTTTAGCTCGAAAATCTATCGCCAGTTCTGTACGGCGCAGCGCGGCTCGGAACGGAACATACCGGACCAATTTTTCTCTCCATGTCCCTGGATTTCGACTGCTCTCTGGACATTCATACCCGGATCTCACAGCTAGCTAGCTGCTATCCGTGTGACTATCGGCCTTCGTCGATTCCGGAGCAAACATCAATTATTCCGGAGCTAGCAAGCTCCGTCAATCACTCCTGAGTTCCATCAATCACACCTGGGCTGCAGTCACCTATCCGGACCCGTTTTACTGCCTTCGCGGAGCCCCACCGGGCCTTCACAACTGGACTGCCGACGTTATCTACCCGAAGGAGTTATTCGGCTGGCTCCTCCGTCGCGACGTTACCTGAACGCCCATCTGCGGCCTGCTAACCGTTAGCTGTCTTACCGGCTACTATCTGAATAGACAATCTGAATAGCCAAATATTTTTTTTTTTTTTTTTATATTATTATTATTATGTTTTCTTCTTGGGCCTCTACAACTATATCTATTGTTTTTATTTTTGTTGTTGTTGTGTGATTTGGATTAATCCCCTCTACCACACGGAACCCCACTAATCTACTGACGGAACGCAAGAGGTAGCTAACAACAGACCTCCATCCTATGCTAGCTTGCTACCGATGCCCTGGCTAGCTGTCTAAATCACCAACCAAACTCTCCACTCACCGGACCCTTTTGATCACTCGACTAAGCATGCCTCTCCTTAATGTCAATATGTCTTGTCCATTTCTGTTCTGGTTAGTGTTTATTGGCTTATTTCACTGTAGAGCCTCTAGTCCTGCTCACTATACCTTATCCAACCTATTAGTTCCACCACCCACACATGCAATGACATCTCCTGGTTTCAACGATGTTTCTAGAGACAATATCTCTCTCTTCATCACTCAATACCTAGGTTTACCTCCACTGTATTCACATCCTACCATACATTTGTCTGTACATTATACCTTGATGCTATTTTATCGCCCCCAGAAACCTCCTTTTACTCTATGTTCCAGACGTTCTAGACGACCAATTCTCATAGCTTTTAGCCGTACCCTTATTCTACTCCTCCTATGTTCCTCTGGCGATGTAGAGGTGAATCCAGGCCCTGCAGAGCCTGGCTCCACTCCTATTCCCCAGGCGCTCTCTTTTGACGACTTCTGTAACCGTAATAGCCTTGGTTTCATGCATGTTAACATTAGAAGCCTCCTCCCTAAGTTTGTTCTATTCACTGCTTTAGCACACTCTGCCAACCCGGATGTTCTAGCTGTGTCTGAATCCTGGCTTAGGAAGACCACCAAAAACTCAGACATTTTAATTCCAAACTACAACATTTTCAGACAAGATAGAACTGCCAAAGGGGGCAGTGTTGCAATCTACTGCAAAGATAGCCTGCAGAGTTCTGTCCTACTATCCAGGTCTGTACCCAAACAATTTTAACTTCTACTTTTAAAAATCCACCTCTCTAAAAACAAGTCTCTCACCGTTGCCGCCTGCTATAGACCACCCTCTGCCCCCAGCTGTGCTCTGGACACCATATGTGAACTGATTGCCCCCCATCTATCTTCAGAGTTCGTGCTGCTAGGCGACCTAAACTGGAACATGCTTAACACCCCAGCCATCCTACAATCTAAACTTGATGCCCTCAATCTCACACAAATGATCAATGAACCTACCAGGTACCTCCCCAAAACCTTAAACACGGGCACCCTCATAGATATCATCCTAACCAACTTCCCCTCTAAATACACCTCGGCTGTCTTCAACCAAGATCTCAGCGATCACTGCCTCATTGCCTGCATCCGTAATGGGTCAGCGGTCAAACGACCTCCACTCATCACTGTAAAACGCTCCCTGAAACACTTCTGCGAGCAGGCCTTTCTAATCGACCTGGCCGGGGTATCCTGGAAGGATATTGATCTCATCCCGTCAGTAGAGGATGCCTGGATATTTTTTTTAAATGCCTTCCTAACCATCCTAAATAAACATGCCCCATTCAAGAAATTTAGAACCAGGAACAGATATAGCCCTTGGTTCTCCCCAGACCTGACTGCCCTTAACCAACACAAAAACATCCTATGGCGTTCTGCATTAGCATCGAACAGCCCCCGTGATATGCAGCTGTTCAGGGATGCTAGAAATCATTATACACAGGCAGTTAGAAAAGCCAAGGCTAGCTTTTTCAAGCAGAAATTTGCTTCCTGCAACACTAACTCAAAAAAGTTCTGGGACACTGTAAAGTCCATGGAGAATAAGAACACCTCCTCCCAGCTGCCCACTGCACTGAAGATAGGAAACACTGTCACCACTGATAAATCCACCATAATTGAGAATTTCAATAAGCATTTTTCTACGGCTGGCCATGCTTTCCACCTGGCTACTCCTACCCCGGACAACAGCACTGCACCCCCAACAGCAACTCGCCCAAGCCTTCCCCATTTCTCCTTCTCCCAAATCCATTCAGCTGATGTTCTGAAAGAGCTGCAAAATCTGGACCCCTACAAATCAGCCGGGCTAGACAATCTGGACCCTTTCTTTCTAAAATTATCTGCCGAAATTGTTGCCACCCCTATTACTAGCCTGTTCAACCTCTCTTTCGTGTCGTTTGAGATTCCCAAAGATTGGAAAGCAGCTGCGGTCATCCCCCTCTTCAAAGGGGGGGACACTCTTGACCCAAACTGCTACAGACCTATATCTATCCTACCGTGCCTTTCTAAGGTCTTCGAAAGCCAAGTCAACAAACAGATTACCGACCATTTCGAATCTCACCATACCTTCTCTGCTATGCAATCCGGTTTCAGAGCTGGTCATGGGTGCACCTCAGCCACGCTCAAGGTCCTAAACGATATCTTAACCGCCATCGATAAGAAACATTACTGTGCAGCCGTATTCATTGATCTGGCCAAGGCTTTCGACTCTGTCAATCACCATATCCTCATCGGCAGACTCGACAGCCTTGGTTTCTCAAATGATTGCCTCGCCTGGTTCACCAACTACTTCTCTGATAGAGTTCAGTGTGTCAAATCGGAGGGTCTGCTGTCCGGACCTCTGGCAGTCTCTATGGGGGTGCCACAGGGTTCAATTCTTGGACCGACTCTCTTCTCTGTATACATCAATGAGGTCGCTCTTGCTGCTGGTGAGTCCCTGATCCACCTCTACGCAGACGACACCATTCTGTATACTTCCGGCCCTTCTTTGGACACTGTGTTAACAACCCTCCAGGCAAGCTTCAATGCCATACAACTCTCCTTCCGTGGCCTCCAATTGCTCTTAAATACAAGTAAAACTAAATGCATGCTCTTCAACCGATCGCTACCTGCACCTACCCGCCTGTCCAACATCACTACTCTGGACGGCTCTGACTTAGAATACGTGGACAACTACAAATACTTAGGTGTCTGGTTAGATTGTAAACTCTCCTTCCAGACCCATATCAAACATCTCCAATCCAAAGTTAAATCTAGAATTGGCTTCCTATTTCGCAACAAAGCATCCTTCACTCATGCTGCCAAACATACCCTTGTAAAACTGACCATCCTACCAATCCTCGACTTTGGCGATGTCATTTACAAAATAGCCTCCAATACCCTACTCAACAAATTGGATGCAGTCTATCACAGTGCAATCCGTTTTATCACCAAAGCCCCATATACTACCCACCATTGCGACCTGTACGCTCTCGTTGGCTGGCCCTCGCTTCATACTCGTCGCCAAACCCACTGGCTCCATGTCATCTACAAGACCCTGCTAGGTAAAGTCCCCCCTTATCTCAGCTCGCTGGTCACCATAGCATCTCCCACCTGTAGCACACGCTCCAGCAGGTATATCTCTCTAGTCACCCCCAAAACCAATTCTTTCTTTGGCCGCCTCTCCTTCCAGTTCTCTGCTGCCAATGACTGGAACGAACTACAAAAATCTCTGAAACTGGAAACACTTATCTCCCTCACTAGCTTTAAGCACCAACTGTCAGAGCAGCTCACAGATTACTGCACCTGTACATAGCCCACCTATAATTTAGCCCAAACAACTACCTCTTTCCCAACTGTATTTAATTTTTATTTATTTATTTATTTTGCTCCTTTGCACCCCCATTATTTTTTATTTCTACTTTGCTCATTCTTCCATTGCTAAACTACCATTCCAGTATTTTACTTGCTATATTGTATTTACTTTGCCATCATGGCCTTTTTTGCCTTTACCTCCCTTCTCACCTCATTTGCTCACATTGTATATAGACTTGTTTATACTGCATTATTGACTGTATGTTTGTTTTTACTCCATGTGTAACTCTGTGTCGTTTTATCTGTCGAACTGCTTTGCTTTATCTTGGCCAGGTCGCAATTGTAAATGAGAACTTGTTCTCAACTTGCCTACCTGGTTAAATAAAGGTAAAATAAATAAATAAATAAATATCAACTTGTTCTACATCCTAATGACAACCATATCAACTTGTTCTACATCCCAATCTAATGACAACCATATGAATTTGTTCAACATCCTAATCTAATGATAACCATATCCACTTGTTATACATCCTAATGACAACCATATCAACTTGTTCTACAGCCTAATGACAACCATATCAACTTGAGAGAGGTATGGAGTGGTTACAAGACGAGACGTGTTGACTTTAAGTCATTATCAGTCTCGCCTCCAGCCACAATAATCAAGATCAGAGGTAGTGGCATACTCTTTCAGGGCTGCTCACTGACCTACAATATCAGAGATACAGATGAGTCAGTCACACTCACCTGGAGAGAGAGAGCAAGAGAGAGCAAGAGAGAGCGAGAGAGAGCGAGAGAGAGCGAGAGAGCGAGAGAGAGCGAGAGAGCGAGAGAGAGAGAGACAGAGAGAGACAGAAACACAGAGACAGAGAGAGACAGAGACAGAGAGAGACAGAAACACAGAGACAGAGAGACAGTTTAGTTCAAGTATGTTCCAGGAAGTTGCATTTCGTTTGGAGAGATTAGGTCCAACTTGAACTTGAGATCTGTCACACTAAATGAAACATCTGCTGTCACAAGCACACACACTGTACAGTATGCCTTAGAGAGTTTTACAGCACAATATCAGCCATAAATATGTTAGACTGGACTGGGCTGCCTGATGTGAATTACTGCAGTGAGCAGAGATCACATCTTTCTGCTCTGCTCTCAC
>NC_034179.2:82699359-82701859 GCF_002021735.2 Oncorhynchus kisutch | reverse complement strand
GAACATCCCTTTTCCCCACCAATCCTAGGGGAAAGCCCAGTGCCAACACAGCATTGTTCCTAATCCCGAAACAAAGACAGTGAGGGACAGGGGTTTTCATTTTAAAAAAGGACCCATGTGGCCATGCTTATAGATGATAAACACACTGATACACACAGCGACATCACACAGCCAACGGCATTTCATCCCTCACCATGGACTGTCCTGCCACAGCATCCCACGGTCGGAGGGCTAGAGTTGAGGTGGTTAGGAGGATTACTGGGACAACAGATTGGAAACATCTGTAATGCTGTTTCACACGTGTCTCCACTGTACATGCAAGAGTAGAAGTATGTGTGTGATAATGTACTGCACTATACTGCATGATGTGGTCCACCAAAGAGTGTGTGTGTGTGAATGTGACTTATATCAATCTGTCTTTTAGAATAAATGAACATACGTGAGGGAGAGCTGGTACAGTAAGATGGTGAGGAAAGGGAGTGGCTGCATCCTCCTCTCTTCCATGAATACTTAACAGACAAACAAACCCCCAGGTCAATGCAGCCTAATTCTCTCTCACCGCTGCTTGGCTGTAGTGCTGCCAGCCTGGTGCTAGTGGTGCCAGCATCGCACTGTGATGAATGATCCAGCTCTGCAGCTGAGGGCTGGCAGTAGCCCAGAGTGACTCACCATACCTCTCTATCTACGGGCACTGTGCCCCCCTCCCCACGCCTACGTTGCCTGGCCCCGGGCATCTGCACCCCCTATTCCCCCGGCAGATTAGTCAGAGAGGCCGCTCTGAAGGAAGAAAGAATAAAAGAAAGAGGAAATTCATGAAATGAAAGTGCAGCTGAGCCACCAGGAGCCTGCTGAGCCACCAAGAGCCTGCTGAGCCACCAGGAGCCTGCTGAGCCACCAGGAGCCTGCTGAGCCACCAGGAGCCTGCTGAGCCACCAGGAGCCTGCTGAGCGTACACTGATGGCACACCTGATATGATTTAGGGGTTTTAATCTAGGAAAGGAACTGTGCTTTATCTTTTCTTCTCTTTTTGGCAGGTGACATTTTTGACCTTTTCCCTTTCTAATCGTTTTAAGCACACCCTGTCAGAGAGGAGTGGCTAACTGGCACTTTGGAGGAAACAGGGAGGGTGGGGTACACACACACACGTGTGTGACAGAGAGACAGAGAGAGAGAGAGAGAGAGAGAGAGACAGAGACCTCTGTATGTGTAATGTTTACTGTTCATTTTTATTGTTTATTTCACTTTTGTATATTATGAGAGAGAGACCAGAGAGACAGGAGAGAGAGAGAGAGAGACAGAGAGAGAGACAGAGAGAGACAGAGAGAAAGAGAGAGAGAGAGAAAGAGAGAGACAGAGAGATACAGAGAGAAAGAGAGAGACAGAGAGATACAGAGAGAAAGAGAGAGACAGAGACAGAGAGAGACAGAGAGAGAGAGAGACAGAGAGAGAGAGAGAGAGAGAGAGAGAGAGAGAGAGAGAGAGAGAGACAGAGAGACAGAGAGAGAGAGACAGAGAGAGAGAGAGAGAGAGAGAGAGAGAGAGACAGAGAGAGAGACAGAGAGAGAGAGAGAGAGAGAGAGACAGAGAGAGAGAGACAGAGAGAGACAGAGAGAGAGACAGAGAGAGAGAGACAGAGAGAGAGAGAGAGAGAGAGAGAGAGAGACAGAGAGAGAGACAGAGAGAGAGAGGAGACAGCGAGAGAGACAGAGAGAGAGACAGAGAGAGAGAGAAAGAGAGAGAGAAAGAGAGAGAGACAGAGAGAGAGAGAGAAAGAGAGAGAGACAGGAGAGAGACAGAGAGAGAGAGAGAGAGAGAGAGAGACAGAGAGAGAGAGAGAAAGAGAGAGAGACAGAGAGAGAGAGAGAGAGACAGACAGACAGAGAGAGAGACAGAGAGAGCGAGAGAGAGAGAGAGAGAGAACAGACAGACAGGAGAGAGACAGAGAAAGACAGAGAGAGAGAGAGAGAGACAGAGAGAGAGAGAGAGACAGAGAGAGAGAGAGAAAGAGAGAGAGAGAGAAAGAGAGAAGAGAAGAGAGAGAAAGAGAGAGAGACAGAAGAGACCAGAAAGAGAGAGGAGACAGAGAGAGACAGAGAGAGAGAGAGAGAAGAGAGAGACATGAGAGAGAGAGAGAAAGAGAGAGAGACAGAGAGAGACAGAGAGAGAGAGAGAGAGAGAGAGAGAGAGAGAGAGAGAGAGAGAGAGAGAGAGAGAGAGAGAGACAGAGAGAGACAGAAGAGAGAGAGAGGCAGAGAGAGAAGAAGAGAGAGGAGAGACAGACAGACAGAGAGAGAGACAGAGAGAGAGAGAGACAGGAGAGAGAGAGAGAGACAGAGAGAGACAGAGAGAGAGAGAAAGAGCGAGACAGAGAGAAAGAGAGAGAGAGAGATACAGAGAGAAAGAGAGAGACAGAGACAGAGAGAGAGAGAGACAGAGAGAGAGAGAGACAGAGAGAGAGAGACAGAGAGAGAGAGAGACAGAGAGAGAGAGACAGAGACAG
>NC_034179.2:82611343-82699259 GCF_002021735.2 Oncorhynchus kisutch | reverse complement strand
CCCTCTGCTCTCCTCCTCTCTTCCCTCTGCTCTCCTCCTCTCTGCTCTCCTCCTCTCTTCCCTCTGCTCTCCTCCTCCTCTTCCCTCTGCTCTCCTCCTCTCTACCCTCTGCTCTCCTCCCCTCTGCTCTCCTCCTCTCTACCCTCTGCTCTCCTCCTCTCTGCTCTCCTCCTCTCTGCTCTCCTCCTCTCTGCTCTCCTCCTCTCTTCCCTCTGCTCTCCTCCTCTCTTCCCTCTGCTCTCCTCCTCTCTACCCTCTGCTCTCCTCCTCTCTGCTCTCCTCCTCTCTTCCCTCTGCTCTCCTCCTCTCTACCCTCTGCTCTCCTCCTCTCTACCTCTGCTCTCCTCCTCTCTGCTCTCCCTCTCTTCCCTTGCTCTCCTCCTCTCTACCCTCTGCTCTCCTTCCTCTCTACCCCTCTGCTCTCCTCCTCTACCCTATGCTATCCCCTCTCCTCGCTCTCTACCCTCTGCTCTCCTCTCTACCCTCTGCTCTCCTCCTCTCTGCTCTCCTCCTCTCTTCCCTCTGCTCTCCTCCTCTCTTCCCTCTGCTCTCCTCTCTCTACCCTCTGCTCTCCTCCTCTCTACCCTCTGCTCTCCTCCTCTCTACCCTCTGCTCTCCTCCTCTCTACCCTCTGCTCTCCTCCTCTCTACCCTCTGCTCTCCTCTCTACCCTCTGCTCTCCTCTCTACCCTCTGCTCTCCTCTCTACCCTCTGCTCTCCTCTCTACCCTCTGCTCTCCTCTCTACCCTCTGCTCTCCTCTCTACCCTCTGCTCTCCTCTCTCCTCTCTGCTCTCCTCCTCTCTCACTCTGCTCTCCTCCTCTCATAGCAGCACCAGCAGCAGATCCATCTGAGAGCATTTACACCCCGTACATTCCCCAAACCTGGGAGACGTTAAATCACAGCCCCCTGACAAAGTGCAATCATGCTGAAAATAACGTCCCCTAGCATTTGATTGTGAATCATTTCCAGAACATACAAATCAAATGACGAGGAGAGTATGACATACAACTAAAAGCAGAGAGACCCATTAAATATAAGTACATTAGGGGAGAATGGGCTACATCTTGTTGGCTGAAATGGGAGCCTTCTATAAAATGGACCTCCCTTCACTTAATACAGTAAGTCACTGCCTCTACAGTAAATTAGCACCAAACACTTAATTAACCCAATCTGCTAAATTACCTCCCAAATCAAGCAGGCTCATTCCCATGGCTAATGCTAATAAATTAATCGAAGGGCAAAGGTCAAGGTTACCTCATCCCTGTAGTGAATGGGCTTCATTGCCTGTCTAACCCCTGTCTATAAATAATGGCAGCCCACGTTGAGCAACCAAGAGACTATGGGACTGACACTCAACATCCTTGGCCTCTCGTGACTTGTGAGAAAGTAATTTGTGTGAATGAGAGTGTATGTGTGTATTCCTGAAGATCTGACTGAAAATCCAGTGAGACTGGCTGTGAGAGCTGTGAGAGAGTTGGAGCAGCAGGGGGTGCTGATTGGCTAACCCGATATGAAAGGTTGAAGCAGAACTTTTCTTTAGGGATCAATTCCCTGCTATTCCCCAAGACAAGCTTGCATGGGACACATGGAAACAATAAAACCTGGTAGTCATACAGTATCACCATAGGGAATACACTGACTACATGGAGAGAGAGAGAGTCAAACAGTATCACCATACAGAATACACTGACTACATTGAGAGAGTCATACAGTATCACCATACAGAATACACTGACTACATGGAGAGAGAGAGAGTCATACAGTATCACCATACAGAATACACTGACTACATTGAGAGAGTCATACAGTATCACCATGCAGAATACACTGACTAGATGGAAAGAGAGTCATACAGTATCACCTTACAGAATACACTGACTACATAGAGAGAGTCATACAGTATCACCATACAGAAAACACTAACTACATGGAGAGAGAGAGAGAGTCATACAGTATCACCATACAGAACACACTGACTACATGGAAAGAGAGTCATACAGTATCCCCATACAGAATACACTGACTACATGGAGAGAGAGTCATACAGTATCACCATACAGAACACACTGACTACATGGAAAGAGAGTCATACAGTATCACCATACAGAATACACTGACTACATGGAAAGAGAGTCATACAGTATCCCCATACAGAATACACTGACTACATGGAGAGAGAGTCATACAGTATCCCCATACAGAATACACTGACTACATGGAAAGAGAGTCATACAGTATCACCATACAGAATACACTGACTACATGGAAAGAGAGTCATACAGTATAACCATACAGAATACACTGACTACATGGAAAGAGAGTCATACAGTATCCCCATACAGAATACACTGACTACATGGAAAGAGAGTCATACAGTATCCCCATACAGTATACACTGACTGCATGGAGAGAGAGTCATACAGTATCACCATACAGAACACACTGACTACATGGAGAGAGAGAGAGTCATACAGTATCACCATACAGAATACACTGACTACATTGAGATAGTCATACAGTATCACGATACAGAATACACTGACTACATGGAAAGAGAGTCATACAGTATCACCATACAGAATACACTGACTACATTGAGAGAGTCAAACAGTATCACCATACAGAAAACACGAACTACATGGAGAGAGAGAGAGAGTCATACAGTATCACCATACAGAACACACTGACTACATGGAAAGAGAGTCATACAGTATCCCCATACAGAATACACTGACTACATGGAGAGAGAGTCATACAGTATCACCATACAGAACACACTGACTAAATGGAGAGAGAGTCATACAGTATCACCATGCAGTATCACCATACAGAATACACTGACTACATGGAAAGAGAGTCATACAATATCACCATACAGAATACACTGACTACATGGAAAGAGAGTCATACAGTATCACCATACAGAATACACTGACTACATGGAAAGAGAGTCATACAGTATCCCCATACAGAATACACTGACTACATGGAAAGAGAGTCATACAGTATCCCCATACAGAATAGACTGACTACATGGAGAGAGAGTCATACAGTATCACCATACAGAATACACTGACTACATGGAGAGAGAGCCATACAGTATCACCATACAGAATACACTGACTACATGGAGAGAGAGAGTCATACAGTATTACCATACAGTATCCCCATACAGAATACACTGACTACATGGAAAGAGAGTCATACAGTATCCCCATACAGAATACACTGACTGCATGGAGAGAGAGTCATACAGTATCACCATACAGAACACACTGACTAAATGGAGAGAGAGTCATACAGTATCACCATGCAGTATCACCATACAGAATACACTGACTACATGGAAAGAGAGTCATACAGTATCCCCATACAGAATACACTGACTACATGGAAAGAGAGTCATACAGTATCCCCATACAGAATAGACTGACTACATGGAGAGAGAGTCATACAGTATCACCATACAGAATACACTGACTACATGGAGAGAGAGAGTCATACAGTATTACCATACAGTATCCCCATACAGAATACACTGACTACATGGAAAGAGAGTCATACAGTATCCCCATACAGAATACACTGACTGCATGTAGAGAGAGTCATACAGTATCACCATACAGAACACACTGACTACATGGAGAGAGAGAGTCATACAGTATCACCATGCAATATCACCATACAGAATACACTGACTACATGGAAAGAGAGTCATACAGTATCCCCATACAGAATAGACTGACTACATGGAGAGAGAGTCATACAGTATCACCATACAGAATACACTGACTACATGGAGAGAGAGAGTCATGCAGTATTACCATACAGAAAACACTAACTACATGGAGAGAGAGTCATACAGTATCACCATACAGAACACACTGGCTACATGGAGAGAGAGAGTCATACAGTATCACCATGCAGTATCACCATACAGAATACACTGACTACATGGAGAGAGAGTCATACAGTATCCCCATACAGAATAGACTGACTACATGGAGAGACAGAGTCATACAGTATTACCATACAGTATCACCATACAGTATCACCATACAGAATACACTGACTACATGGAAAGAGAGTCATACAGTATCCCCATACAGAATACACTGATTACATGGACAGAGAGTCATACAGTATCACCATACAGAATACACTGACTACATGGAAAGAGGGTCATACAGTATCCCCATACAGAATAGACTGACTACATGGAGAGAGAGTCATACAGTATCACCATACAGAATACACTGACTACATGGAGAGAGCGTCATACAGTATCCCCATACAGAATACTCGGACTACATGGAGAGAGAGAGTCATACAGTATTACCATACAGTATCACCATACAGAATACACTGACTACATGGAAAGAGAGTCATACAGTATCCCCATACAGAATACACTGACTACATGGAAAGAGAGTCATACAGTATCCCCATACAGAATACACTGACTACATGGAAAGAGAGTCATACAGTATCACCATACAGAATACACTGACTACATGGAAAGAGAGTCATACAGTATCATCATACAGAATACACTGACTACATGGAAAGAGAGTCATACAGTATCCCCATACAGAATACACTGAGTACATGGAAAGAGAGTCATACAGTATCCCCATACAGTATTCACTGACTGCATGGAGAGAGAGTCATACAGTATCACCATACAGAACACACTGACTACATGGAGAGAGAGAGAGTCATACAGTATCACCATACAGAATACACTGACTACATTGAGATAGTCATACAGTATCACCATACAGAATACACTGACTACATGGAAAGAGAGTCATACAGTATCACCATACAGAATACACTGACTACATTGAGAGAGTCAAACAGTATCACCATACAGAAAACACTGACTAAATGGAGAGAGAGTCATACAGTATCACCATGCAGTATCACCATACAGAATACACTGACTACATGGAGAGAGAGTCATACAGTATCACCATACAGAACACACTGACTAAATGGAGAGAGAGTCATACAGTATCACCATGCAGTATCACCATACAGAATACACTGACTACATGGAAAGAGAGTCATACAATATCACCATACAGAATACACTGACTACATGGAAAGAGAGTCATACAGTATCACCATACAGAATACACTGACTACATGGAAAGAGAGTCATACAGTATCCCCATACAGAATACACTGACTACATGGAAAGAGAGTCATACAGTATCCCCATACAGAATAGACTGACTACATGGAGAGAGAGTCATACAGTATCACCATACAGAATACACTGACTACATGGAGAGAGAGTCATACAGTATCACCATACAGAATACACTGACTACATGGAGAGAGAGAGTCATACAGTATTACCATACAGTATCCCCATACAGAATACACTGACTACATGGAAAGAGAGTCATACAGTATCCCCATACAGAATACACTGACTGCATGGAGAGAGAGTCATACAGTATCACCATACAGAACACACTGACTAAATGGAGAGAGAGTCATACAGTATCACCATGCAGTATCACCATACAGAATACACTGACTACATGGAAAGAGAGTCATACAATATCACCATACAGAATACACTGACTACATGGAAAGAGAGTCATACAGTATCACCATACAGAATACACTGACTACATGGAAAGAGAGTCATACAGTATCCCCATACAGAATACACTGACTACATGGAAAGAGAGTCATACAGTATCCCCATACAGAATAGACTGACTACATGGAGAGAGAGTCATACAGTATCACCATACAGAATACACTGACTACATGGAGAGAGAGAGTCATACAGTATTACCATACAGTATCCCCATACAGAATACACTGACTACATGGAAAGAGAGTCATACAGTATCCCCATACAGAATACACTGACTGCATGTAGAGAGAGTCATACAGTATCACCATACAGAACACACTGACTACATGGAGAGAGAGAGTCATACAGTATCACCATGCAATATCACCATACAGAATACACTGACTACATGGAAAGAGAGTCATACAGTATCCCCATACAGAATAGACTGACTACATGGAGAGAGAGTCATACAGTATCACCATACAGAATACACTGACTACATGGAGAGAGAGAGTCATACAGTATTACCATACAGAAAACACTAACTACATGGAGAGAGAGTCATACAGTATCACCATACAGAACACACTGGCTACATGGAGAGAGAGAGTCATACAGTATCACCATGCAGTATCACCATACAGAATACACTGACTACATGGAGAGAGAGTCATACAGTATCCCCATACAGAATAGACTGACTACATGGAGAGAGAGTCATACAGTATTACCATACAGTATCACCATACAGTATCACCATACAGAATACACTGACTACATGGAAAGAGAGTCATACAGTATCCCCATACAGAATACACTGATTACATGGACAGAGAGTCATACAGTATCACCATACAGAATACACTGACTACATGGAAAGAGGGTCATACAGTATCCCCATACAGAATAGACTGACTACATGGAGAGAGAGTCATACAGTATCACCATACAGAATACACTGACTACATGGAGAGAGCGTCATACAGTATCCCCATACAGAATACTCGGACTACATGGAGAGAGAGAGTCATACAGTATTACCATACAGTATCACCATACAGAATACACTGACTACATGGAAAGAGAGTCATACAGTATCCCCATACAGAATACACTGACTACATGGAGAGAGAGTCATACAGTATCACCATACAGAACACACTGACTACATGGAGAGAGAGAGTCATACAGTATCACCATGCAGTATCACCATACAGAATACACTGACTACATGGAAAGAGAGTCATACAATATCACCATACAGAATACACTGACTACATGGAAAGAGAGTCATACAGTATCACCATACAGAATACACTGACTACATGGAAAGAGAGTCATACAGTATCCCCATACAGAATACACTGACTACATGGAAAGAGAGTCATACAGTATCCCCATACAGAATAGACTGACTACACGGAGAGAGAGTCATACAGTATCACCAAAACAGAATACACTGACTACATGGAGAGAGAGAGTCATACAGTATTACCATACAGTATCCCCATACAGAATACACTGACTACATGGAAAGAGAGTCATACAGTATCCCCAAACAGAATACACTGACTGCATGTAGAGAGAGTCATACAGTATCACCATACAGAACACACTGACTACATGGAGAGAGAGAGTCATACAGTATCACCATGCAATATCACCATACAGAATACACTGACTACATGGAAAGAGAGTCATACAGTATCCCCATACAGAATAGACTGACTACATGGAGAGAGAGTCATACAGTATCACCATACAGAATACACTGACTACATTGAGAGAGAGAGTCATACAGTATTACCATACAGAAAACACTAACTACATGGAGAGAGAGTCATACAGTATCACCATACAGAACACACTGACTACATGGAGAGAGAGAGTCATACAGTATCACCATACAGAATACACTGACTACATGGAAAGAGAGTCATACAGTATCCCCATACAGAATAGACTGACTACATGGAGAGAGAGTCATACAGTATTATCATACAGTATCCCCATACAGAATACACTGACTACATGGAAAGAGAGTCATACAGTATCACCATACAGAACACACTGACTACATGGAGAGAGAGAATCATACAGTATCACCATGCAGAATAGACTGACTACATGGAGAGACAGAGTCATACAGTTTTACCATACAGTATCACCATACAGAATACACTGACTACATGGAAAGAGAGTCATACAATATCACCATACAGAATACACTGACTACATGGAAAGAGAGTCATACAGTATCCCCATACAGAATACACGGATTACATGGAAAGAGAGTCATACAGTATCACCATACAGAATACACTGACTACATGGAAAGAGGGTCATACAGTATCCCCATACAGAATAGACTGACTACATGGAGAGAGAGAGAGGCATACAGTATCACCATACAGAATACACTGACTACATTGAGAGAGTCATACAGTATCACCATGCAGAATACACTGACTACATGGAAAGAGAGTCATACAGTATCACCTTACAGAATACACTGACTACATAGAGAGAGTCATACAGTATCACCATACAGAAAACACTAACTACATGGAGAGAGAGAGAGTCATACAGTATCACCATACAGAACACACTGACTACATGGAAAGAGAGTCATACAGTATCCCCATACAGAATACACTGGCTAAATGGAAAGAGAGTCATACAATATCACCATACAGAATACACTGACTACATGGAAAGAGAGTCATACAGTATCACCATACAGAATACACTGACTACATGGAAAGAGAGTCATACAGTATCCCCATACAGAATACACTGACTACATGGAAAGAGAGTCATACAGTATCCCCATACAGAATAGACTGACTACATGGAGAGAGAGTCATACAGTATCACCATACAGAATACACTGACTACATGGAGAGAGAGAGTCATACAGTATTACCATACAGTATCCCCATACAGAATACACTGACTACATGGAAAGAGAGTCATACAGTATCCCCATACAGAATACACTGACTGCATGTAGAGAGAGTCATACAGTATCACCATACAGAACACACTGACTACATGGAGAGAGAGAGTCATACAGTATCACCATGCAATATCACCATACAGAATACACTGACTACATGGAAAGAGAGTCATACAGTATCCCCATACAGAATAGACTGACTACATGGAGAGAGAGTCATACAGTATCACCATACAGAATACACTGACTACATAGAGAGAGAGTCATACAGTATTACCATACAGAAACACTAACTACATGGAGAGAGAGTCATACAGTATCACCATACAGAACACACTGACTACATGGAGAGAGAGAGTCATACAGTATCACCATGCAGTATCACCATACAGAATACACTGACTACATGGAGAGAGAGTCATACAGTATCCCCATACAGAATAGACTGACTACATGGAGAGACAGAGTCATACAGTATTACCATACAGTATCACCATACAGTATCACCATACAGAATACACTGACTACATGGACAGAGAGTCATACAGTATCCCCATACAGAATACACTGATTACATGGACAGAGAGTCATACAGTATCACCATACAGAATACACTGACTACATGGAAAGAGGGTCATACAGTATCCCCATACAGAATAGACTGACTACATGGAGAGAGAGTCATACAGTATCACCATACAGAATACACTGACTACATGGAGAGAGCGTCATACAGTATCCCCATACAGGATACTCGGACTACATGGAGAGAGAGAGTCATACAGTATCACCATACAGTATCACCATACAGAATACACTGACTACATGGAGAGAGAGTCATACAGTATCACCATACAGAATACACTGACTACATGGAAAGAGAGTCATACAGTATCCCCATACAGAATACACTGACTACATGGAGAGAGAGTCATACAGTATCACCATACAGAATACACTGACAACATGGAGAGAGAGTCATACAGTATCACCATACAGAATACACTGACAACATGGAGAGAGAGTCATACAGTATCACCATACAGAATACACTGACTACATGGAGAGAGAGAGAGAGTCATACAGTATAACCATACAGAATACACTGACTACATGGAGAGAGAGAGTCATACAGTATAACCATACAGAATACACTGACTACATGGAGAGAGAGAGTCATACAGTATAACCATACAGAATACACTGACTACATGGAGACAGAGAGTCATACAGTATCACCATACAGAATACACTGACTACATGGAGAGATAAAGTCATACAGTATCACCCTACAGTATCACCATACAGAAAACACTAACTACATGGAGAGAGAGAGTCATACAGTATCACCATACAGAACACTCTGACTACATGGAGAGAGAGAGTCATACAGTATCACCATACAGTATCACCATACAGAATACACTGACTACATGGAGAGAGTTATACAGTATCCCCATACAGAATACACTGACTACATGGAGAGAGAGTCATACAGTATCACCATACAGAATACACTGACTACATGGAAAGAGAGTCATACAGTATCCCCATACAGAATACACTGACTACATGGAGAGAGAGTCATACAGTATTACCATACAGAATACACTGACTACATGGAGAGAGTCATATAGTATCACCATACAGAATACACTGACTACATGGAGAGAGAGAGTAATACAGTATTACCATACAGAATACACAGACTACATGGAAAGAGAGTCATACAGTATCACCATACAGAATACACTGACTACATTGAGAGAGTCATACAGTATCACCATACAGAAAACACTAAATACATAGAGAGAGAGAGTCATGCAGTGTCACCATACAGAAAACACTAACTACATAGAGAGAGAGAGTCATACAGTATCACCATACAGAACACACTGACTACATGGAGAGAGAGAGTCATACAGTATCACCATGCAGTATCACCATACAGAATACACTGACTACATGGAGAGAGAGTCATACAGTATCCCCATACAGAATAGACTGACTACATGGAGAGACAGAGTCATACAGTATTACCATACAGTATCACCATACAGTATCACCATACAGAATACACTGACTACATGGACAGAGAGTCATACAGTATCCCCATACAGAATACACTGATTACATGGACAGAGAGTCATACAGTATCACCATACAGAATACACTGACTACATGGAAAGAGGGTCATACAGTATCCCCATACAGAATAGACTGACTACATGGAGAGAGAGTCATACAGTATCACCATACAGAATACACTGACTACATGGAGAGAGCGTCATACAGTATCCCCATACAGGATACTCGGACTACATGGAGAGAGAGAGTCATACAGTATCACCATACAGTATCACCATACAGAATACACTGACTACATGGAGAGAGAGTCATACAGTATCACCATACAGAATACACTGACTACATGGAAAGAGAGTCATACAGTATCCCCATACAGAATACACTGACTACATGGAGAGAGAGTCATACAGTATCACCATACAGAATACACTGACAACATGGAGAGAGAGTCATACAGTATCACCATACAGAATACACTGACAACATGGAGAGAGAGTCATACAGTATCACCATACAGAATACACTGACTACATGGAGAGAGAGAGAGAGTCATACAGTATAACCATACAGAATACACTGACTACATGGAGAGAGAGAGTCATACAGTATAACCATACAGAATACACTGACTACATGGAGAGAGAGAGTCATACAGTATAACCATACAGAATACACTGACTACATGGAGACAGAGAGTCATACAGTATCACCATACAGAATACACTGACTACATGGAGAGATAAAGTCATACAGTATCACCCTACAGTATCACCATACAGAAAACACTAACTACATGGAGAGAGAGAGTCATACAGTATCACCATACAGAACACTCTGACTACATGGAGAGAGAGAGTCATACAGTATCACCATACAGTATCACCATACAGAATACACTGACTACATGGAGAGAGTTATACAGTATCCCCATACAGAATACACTGACTACATGGAGAGAGAGTCATACAGTATCACCATACAGAATACACTGACTACATGGAAAGAGAGTCATACAGTATCCCCATACAGAATACACTGACTACATGGAGAGAGAGTCATACAGTATTACCATACAGAATACACTGACTACATGGAGAGAGTCATATAGTATCACCATACAGAATACACTGACTACATGGAGAGAGAGAGTAATACAGTATTACCATACAGAATACACAGACTACATGGAAAGAGAGTCATACAGTATCACCATACAGAATACACTGACTACATTGAGAGAGTCATACAGTATCACCATACAGAAAACACTAAATACATAGAGAGAGAGAGTCATGCAGTGTCACCATACAGAAAACACTAACTACATAGAGAGAGAGAGTCATACAGTATCACCATACAGAACACACTGACTACATGGAGAGAGAGAGTCATACAGGATCACCATACAGTATCACCATACAGAATACACTGACTACATGGAAAGAGAGTCATACAGTATCCCCATACAGAATACACTGACTACATGGAAAGAGAGTCATACAGTATCCCATACAGAATACACTGACTACATGGAAAGAGAGTCATACAGTATCACCATACAGAATACACTGACTACATGGAAAGAGAGTCATACAGTATCATCATACAGAATACACTGACTACATGGAAAGAGAGTCATACAGTATCCCCATACAGAATACACTGAGTACATGGAAAGAGAGTCATACAGTATCCCCATACAGTATACACTGACTGCATGGAGAGAGAGTCATACAGTATCACCATACAGAACACACTGACTACATGGAGAGAGAGAGAGTCATACAGTATCACCATACAGAATACACTGACTACATTGAGATAGTCATACAGTATCACCATACAGAATACACTGACTACATGGAAAGAGAGTCATACAGTATCACCATACAGAATACACTGACTACATTGAGAGAGTCAAACAGTATCACCATACAGAAAACACTGACTAAATGGAGAGAGAGTCATACAGTATCACCATGCAGTATCACCATACAGAATACACTGACTACATGGAGAGAGAGTCATACAGTATCACCATACAGAACACACTGACTAAATGGAGAGAGAGTCATACAGTATCACCATGCAGTATCACCATACAGAATACACTGACTACATGGAAAGAGAGTCATACAATATCACCATACAGAATACACTGACTACATGGAAAGAGAGTCATACAGTATCACCATACAGAATACACTGACTACATGGAAAGAGAGTCATACAGTATCCCCATACAGAATACACTGACTACATGGAAAGAGAGTCATACAGTATCCCCATACAGAATAGACTGACTACATGGAGAGAGAGTCATACAGTATCACCATACAGAATACACTGACTACATGGAGAGAGAGTCATACAGTATCACCATACAGAATACACTGACTACATGGAGAGAGAGAGTCATACAGTATTACCATACAGTATCCCCATACAGAATACACTGACTACATGGAAAGAGAGTCATACAGTATCCCCATACAGAATACACTGACTGCATGGAGAGAGAGTCATACAGTATCACCATACAGAACACACTGACTAAATGGAGAGAGAGTCATACAGTATCACCATGCAGTATCACCATACAGAATACACTGACTACATGGAAAGAGAGTCATACAATATCACCATACAGAATACACTGACTACATGGAAAGAGAGTCATACAGTATCACCATACAGAATACACTGACTACATGGAAAGAGAGTCATACAGTATCCCCATACAGAATACACTGACTACATGGAAAGAGAGTCATACAGTATCCCCATACAGAATAGACTGACTACATGGAGAGAGAGTCATACAGTATCACCATACAGAATACACTGACTACATGGAGAGAGAGAGTCATACAGTATTACCATACAGTATCCCCATACAGAATACACTGACTACATGGAAAGAGAGTCATACAGTATCCCCATACAGAATACACTGACTGCATGTAGAGAGAGTCATACAGTATCACCATACAGAACACACTGACTACATGGAGAGAGAGAGTCATACAGTATCACCATGCAATATCACCATACAGAATACACTGACTACATGGAAAGAGAGTCATACAGTATCCCCATACAGAATAGACTGACTACATGGAGAGAGAGTCATACAGTATCACCATACAGAATACACTGACTACATGGAGAGAGAGAGAGTCATACAGTATTACCATACAGAAAACACTAACTACATGGAGAGAGAGTCATACAGTATCACCATACAGAACACACTGGCTACATGGAGAGAGAGAGTCATACAGTATCACCATGCAGTATCACCATACAGAATACACTGACTACATGGAGAGAGAGTCATACAGTATCCCCATACAGAATAGACTGACTACATGGAGAGAGAGTCATACAGTATTACCATACAGTATCACCATACAGTATCACCATACAGAATACACTGACTACATGGAAAGAGAGTCATACAGTATCCCCATACAGAATACACTGATTACATGGACAGAGAGTCATACAGTATCACCATACAGAATACACTGACTACATGGAAAGAGGGTCATACAGTATCCCCATACAGAATAGACTGACTACATGGAGAGAGAGTCATACAGTATCACCATACAGAATACACTGACTACATGGAGAGAGCGTCATACAGTATCCCCATACAGAATACTCGGACTACATGGAGAGAGAGAGTCATACAGTATTACCATACAGTATCACCATACAGAATACACTGACTACATGGAAAGAGAGTCATACAGTATCCCCATACAGAATACACTGACTACATGGAGAGAGAGTCATACAGTATCACCATACAGAACACACTGACTACATGGAGAGAGAGAGTCATACAGTATCACCATGCAGTATCACCATACAGAATACACTGACTACATGGAAAGAGAGTCATACAATATCACCATTCAGAATACACTGACTACATGGAAAGAGAGTCATACAGTATCACCATACAGAATACACTGACTACATGGAAAGAGAGTCATACAGTATCCCCATACAGAATACACTGACTACATGGAAAGAGAGTCATACAGTATCCCCATACAGAATAGACTGACTACATGGAGAGAGAGTCATACAGTATCACCAAAACAGAATACACTGACTACATGGAGAGAGAGAGTCATACAGTATTACCATACAGTATCCCCATACAGAATACACTGACTACATGGAAAGAGAGTCATACAGTATCCCCAAACAGAATACACTGACTGCATGTAGAGAGAGTCATACAGTATCACCATACAGAACACACTGACTACATGGAGAGAGAGAGTCATACAGTATCACCATGCAATATCACCATACAGAATACACTGACTACATGGAAAGAGAGTCATACAGTATCCCCATACAGAATAGACTGACTACATGGAGAGAGAGTCATACAGTATCACCATACAGAATACACTGACTACATTGAGAGAGAGAGTCATACAGTATTACCATACAGAAAACACTAACTACATGGAGAGAGAGTCATACAGTATCACCATACAGAACACACTGACTACATGGAGAGAGAGAGTCATACAGTATCACCATACAGAATACACTGACTACATGGAAAGAGAGTCATACAGTATCCCCATACAGAATAGACTGACTACATGGAGAGAGAGTCATACAGTATTATCATACAGTATCCCCATACAGAATACACTGACTACATGGAAAGAGAGTCATACAGTATCACCATACAGAACACACTGACTACATGGAGAGAGAGAATCATACAGTATCACCATGCAGTATCACCATACAGAATACACTGACTACATGGAGAGAGAGTCATACAGTATCCCCATACAGAATAGACTGACTACATGGAGAGACAGAGTCATACAGTATTACCATACAGTATCACCATACAGAATACACTGACTACATGGAAAGAGAGTCATACAATATCACCATACAGAATACACTGACTACATGGAAAGAGAGTCATACAGTATCCCCATACAGAATACACGGATTACATGGAAAGAGAGTCATACAGTATCACCATACAGAATACACTGACTACATGGAAAGAGGGTCATACAGTATCCCCATACAGAATAGACTGACTACATGGAGAGAGAGAGAGTCATACAGTATCACCATACAGAATACACTGACTACATTGAGAGAGTCATACAGTATCACCATGCAGAATACACTGACTACATGGAAAGAGAGTCATACAGTATCACCTTACAGAATACACTGACTACATAGAGAGAGTCATACAGTATCACCATACAGAAAACACTAACTACATGGAGAGAGAGAGAGTCATACAGTATCACCATACAGAACACACTGACTACATGGAAAGAGAGTCATACAGTATCCCCATACAGAATACACTGGCTAAATGGAAAGAGAGTCATACAATATCACCATACAGAATACACTGACTACATGGAAAGAGAGTCATACAGTATCCCCATACAGAATACACTGACTACATGGAGAGAGAGTCATACAGTATCACCATACAGAACACACTGACTACATGGAGAGAGAGAGTCATACAGTATCACCATGCAGTATCACCATACAGAATACACTGACTACATGGAAAGAGAGTCATACAATATCACCATACAGAATACACTGACTACATGGAAAGAGAGTCATACAGTATCACCATACAGAATACACTGACTACATGGAAAGAGAGTCATACAGTATCCCCATACAGAATACACTGACTACATGGAAAGAGAGTCATACAGTATCCCCATACAGAATAGACTGACTACATGGAGAGAGAGTCATACAGTATCACCAAAACAGAATACACTGACTACATGGAGAGAGAGAGTCATACAGTATTACCATACAGTATCCCCATACAGAATACACTGACTACATGGAAAGAGAGTCATACAGTATCCCCAAACAGAATACACTGACTGCATGTAGAGAGAGTCATACAGTATCACCATACAGAACACACTGACTACATGGAGAGAGAGAGTCATACAGTATCACCATGCAATATCACCATACAGAATACACTGACTACATGGAAAGAGAGTCATACAGTATCCCCATACAGAATAGACTGACTACATGGAGAGAGAGTCATACAGTATCACCATACAGAATACACTGACTACATTGAGAGAGAGAGTCATACAGTATTACCATACAGAAAACACTAACTACATGGAGAGAGAGTCATACAGTATCACCATACAGAACACACTGACTACATGGAGAGAGAGAGTCATACAGTATCACCATACAGAATACACTGACTACATGGAAAGAGAGTCATACAGTATCCCCATACAGAATAGACTGACTACATGGAGAGAGAGTCATACAGTATTATCATACAGTATCCCCATACAGAATACACTGACTACATGGAAAGAGAGTCATACAGTATCACCATACAGAACACACTGACTACATGGAGAGAGAGAATCATACAGTATCACCATGCAGTATCACCATACAGAATACACTGACTACATGGAGAGAGAGTCATACAGTATCCCCATACAGAATAGACTGACTACATGGAGAGACAGAGTCATACAGTATTACCATACAGTATCCCCATACAGAATACACGGATTACATGGAAAGAGAGTCATACAGTATCACCATACAGAATACACTGACTACATGGAAAGAGGGTCATACAGTATCCCCATACAGAATAGACTGACTACATGGAGAGAGAGAGAGTCATACAGTATCACCATACAGAATACACTGACTACATTGAGAGAGTCATACAGTATCACCATGCAGAATACACTGACTACATGGAAAGAGAGTCATACAGTATCACCTTACAGAATACACTGACTACATAGAGAGAGTCATACAGTATCACCATACAGAACACACTGACTACATGGAAAGAGAGTCATACAGTATCCCCATACAGAATACACTGGCTAAATGGAAAGAGAGTCATACAATATCACCATACAGAATACACTGACTACATGGAAAGAGAGTCATACAGTATCACCATACAGAATACACTGACTACATGGAAAGAGAGTCATACAGTATCCCCATACAGAATACACTGACTACATGGAAAGAGAGTCATACAGTATCCCCATACAGAATAGACTGACTACATGGAGAGAGAGTCATACAGTATCACCATACAGAATACACTGACTACATGGAGAGAGAGAGTCATACAGTATTACCATACAGTATCCCCATACAGAATACACTGACTACATGGAAAGAGAGTCATACAGTATCCCCATACAGAATACACTGACTGCATGTAGAGAGAGTCATACAGTATCACCATACAGAACACACTGACTACATGGAGAGAGAGAGTCATACAGTATCACCATGCAATATCACCATACAGAATACACTGACTACATGGAAAGAGAGTCATACAGTATCCCCATACAGAATAGACTGACTACATGGAGAGAGAGTCATACAGTATCACCATACAGAATACACTGACTACATAGAGAGAGAGTCATACAGTATTACCATACAGAAAACACTAACTACATGGAGAGAGAGTCATACAGTATCACCATACAGAACACACTGACTACATGGAGAGAGAGAGTCATACAGTATCACCATGCAGTATCACCATACAGAATACACTGACTACATGGAGAGAGAGTCATACAGTATCCCCATACAGAATAGACTGACTACATGGAGAGACAGAGTCATACAGTATTACCATACAGTATCACCATACAGTATCACCATACAGAATACACTGACTACATGGACAGAGAGTCATACAGTATCACCATACAGAATACACTGACTACATGGAAAGAGGGTCATACAGTATCCCCATACAGAATAGACTGACTACATGGAGAGAGAGTCATACAGTATCACCATACAGAATACACTGACTACATGGAGAGAGCGTCATACAGTATCCCCATACAGGATACTCGGACTACATGGAGAGAGAGAGTCATACAGTATCACCATACAGTATCACCATACAGAATACACTGACTACATGGAGAGAGAGTCATACAGTATCACCATACAGAATACACTGACTACATGGAAAGAGAGTCATACAGTATCCCCATACAGAATACACTGACTACATGGAGAGAGAGTCATACAGTATCACCATACAGAATACACTGACAACATGGAGAGAGAGTCATACAGTATCACCATACAGAATACACTGACAACATGGAGAGAGAGTCATACAGTATCACCATACAGAATACACTGACTACATGGAGAGAGAGAGAGAGTCATACAGTATAACCATACAGAATACACTGACTACATGGAGAGAGAGAGTCATACAGTATAACCATACAGAATACACTGACTACATGGAGAGAGAGAGTCATACAGTATAACCATACAGAATACACTGACTACATGGAGACAGAGAGTCATACAGTATCACCATACAGAATACACTGACTACATGGAGAGATAAAGTCATACAGTATCACCCTACAGTATCACCATACAGAAAACACTAACTACATGGAGAGAGAGAGTCATACAGTATCACCATACAGAACACTCTGACTACATGGAGAGAGAGAGTCATACAGTATCACCATACAGTATCACCATACAGAATACACTGACTACATGGAGAGAGTTATACAGTATCCCCATACAGAATACACTGACTACATGGAGAGAGAGTCATACAGTATCACCATACAGAATACACTGACAACATGGAAAGAGAGTCATACAGTATCCCCATACAGAATACACTGACTACATGGAGAGAGAGTCATACAGTATTACCATACAGAATACACTGACTACATGGAGAGAGTCATATAGTATCACCATACAGAATACACTGACTACATGGAGAGAGAGAGTAATACAGTATTACCATACAGAATACACAGACTACATGGAAAGAGAGTCATACAGTATCACCATACAGAATACACTGACTACATTGAGAGAGTCATACAGTATCACCATACAGAAAACACTAAATACATAGAGAGAGAGAGTCATGCAGTGTCACCATACAGAAAACACTAACTACATAGAGAGAGAGAGTCATACAGTATCACCATACAGAACACACTGACTACATGGAGAGAGAGAGTCATACAGGATCACCATACAGTATCACCATACAGAATAAACTGACTACATTGAGAGAGAGAGTCCTACAGTATTACCATACATTATCACCATACAGAACACACTGACTACATGGAAAGAGAGTCATACAGTATCCCCCATACAGAATACACTGACTACATGGAGAGAGAGTCATACAGTATCACCATACAGAATACACTGACTACATGGAGAGAGTCATAGAGTATCACCATACAGAATACATGGAGAGAGTCATGCAGTATCACCATACAGAATACACTGACTACATGGAGAGAGAGAGAGTCATACAGTGTCACTATACAGAATACACTGACTACATTGAGAGAGAGAGAGAGAGAGAGTCATACAGTGTCACTATACAGAATACACTGACTACATGGAGGGAGAGTCATACAGTATCCCCATACAGAATACACTGACTACATGGAGAGAGAGTCATACAGAATCACCATACAGAATACACTGACTACATATAGAGAGTCATACAGTATCACCATACTTAACATACTGACTACATGGAGAGAGAGAGTCATACAGGATCACCATACAGTATCACCATACAGAATAAACTGACTACATGGAGAGAGAGAGTTCTACAGTATTACCATACAGAATACACTGACTACATGGAGAGAGTCATAGAGTATCACCATACAGTATCACCATACAGAATACACTGACTACATGGAGAGAGTCATACAGTATCACCATACAAAATATACTGACTACATGGAGAGAGAGAGTCATACAGGATCACCATACAGTATCACCATACAGAATAAACTGACTACATGGAGAGAGAGAGTCCTACAGTATTACCATACAGAATACACTGACTACATGGAGAGAGTCATAGAGT
The DNA here is from genome assembly GCF_002021735.2 of Oncorhynchus kisutch. Lineage (NCBI taxonomy): Eukaryota > Metazoa > Chordata > Actinopteri > Salmoniformes > Salmonidae > Oncorhynchus > Oncorhynchus kisutch. The sequence continues at coordinate 82,678,624 of NC_034179.2, read as the reverse complement.
ATCACCATACAGAATACATGGAGAGAGTCATGCAGTACCACCATACAGAATACACTGACTACATGGAGAGAGAGAGAGTCATACAGTGTCACTATACAGAATACACTGACTACATTGAGAGAGAGAGAGAGAGAGAGAGAGAGAGAGTCATACAGTATAACCATACAGAATACACTAACTACATGGAGAGAGTCATAGAGTATCACCATACAGAATACATGGAGAGAGTCATGCAGTACCACCATACAGAATACACTGACTACATGGAGAGAGAGAGAGTCATACAGTGTCACTATACAGAATACACTGACTACATTGAGAGAGAGAGAGAGAGAGAGAGAGAGAGAGAGTCATACAGTATAACCATACAGAATACACTGACTACATGGAGAGAGAGTCATACAGTATCCCCATACAGAATACACTGACTACATGGAGAGAGAGTCATACAGTATCACCATACAGAATACACTGACTACATGGAGAGAGTCATACAGTATCCCCATACAGAATACACTGACTACATGGAGAGAGTCATACAGTATCACCATACAAAATACACTGACTACATGGAGAGAGAGAGAGAGTCATACAGTAGTATCATACAGTATCACCATACAGAATACACTGACTACATGGAAAGAGAGTCATACAGTATTACCATACAGTATCACCATACAGAATACACTGACTACATGGAGAGAGTCATACAGTATTACCATACAGAATACACTGACTACATGGAGAGAGTGATATAGTATCACCATACAGAATACACTGACTACATGGAGAGAGAGAGTCATAGAGTATCACCATACATAATACACTGACTACATTGAGAGAGAGAGAGAGAGAGTCATACAGTATAACCATACAGAATACACTGACTACATGGAGAGAGAGAGTCATACAGTATAACCATACAGAATACACTGACTACATGGAGAGAGAGTCATACAGTATCACCATACAGAATACACTGACTACATGGAGAGATAAAGTCATACAGTATCACCATACAGAATACACTGACTACATGGAGAGAGAGAGAGAGAGTCATACAGTATTACCATACAGAATACACTGACTACATGGAAAGAGAGTCATACAGTATCACCATACAGAAAACACTAACTACATGGAGAGAGAGAGTCATACAGTATCACCATACAGAACACTCTGACTACATGGAGAGAGAGAGTCATACAGTATCACCATACAGAATACACTGACTACATGGAGAGAGTCATACAGTATCCCCATACAGAATACACTGACTACATGGAGAGAGAGTCATACAGTATCACCATACAGAATACACTGACTACATGGAAAGAGAGTCATACAGTATCCCCATACAGAATACACTGACTACATGGAGAGAGAGTCATACAGTATTACCATACAGAATACACTGACTACATGGAGAGAGTCATATAGTATCACCATACAGAATACACTGACTACATGGAGAGAGAGAGTCATACAGTATCCCCATACAGAATACACTGACTACATGGAGAGAGAGTCATACAGAATCACCATACAGAATACACTGACTACATATAGAGAGTCATACAGTATCACCATACTTAACATACTGACTACATGGAGAGAGAGAGAGTCATACAGTATCACCATACAGTATCACCATACAGAATACACTGACTATATGGAGAGAGTCATACAGTATCACCATACAAAATACACTGACTACATGGAGAGAGAGAGTCATACAGGATCACCATACAGTATCACCATACAGAATAAACTGACTACATGGAGAGAGAGAGTCCTACAGTATTACCATACAGAATACACTGACTACATGGAGAGAGTCATAGAGTATCACCATACAGAATACATGGAGAGAGTCATGCAGTACCACCATACAGAATACACTGACTACATGGAGAGAGAGAGAGTCATACAGTGTCACTATACAGAATACACTGACTACATTGAGAGAGAGAGAGAGAGAGAGAGAGTCATACAGTATAACCATACAGAATACACTGACTACATGGAGAGGAGAGTCATACAGTATCCCATACAGAATACACTGACTACATGGAGAGAGAGTCATACAGTATCACCATACAGAATACACTGACTACATGGAGAGAGTCATACAGTATCCCCATACAGAATACACTGACTACATGGAGGAGTCATACAGTATCACCATACAAAATACACTGACTACATGGAGAGAGAGAGAGAGTCATACAGTAGTATCATACAGTATCACCATACAGAATACACTGACTACATGGAAAGAGAGTCATACAGTATTACCATACAGTATCACCATACAGAATACACTGACTACATGGAGAGAGTCATACAGTATTACCATACAGAATACACTGACTACATGGAGTGATATAGTATCACCATACAGAATACACTGACTACATGGAGAGAGAGAGTCATAGAGTATCACCATACATAATACACTGACTACATTGAGAGAGAGAGAGTCATACAGTATAACCATACAGAATACACTGACTACATGGAGAGAGAGAGTCATACAGTATAACCATACAGAATACACTGACTACATGGAGAGAGAGTCATACAGTATCACCATACAGAATACACTGACTACATGGAGAGATAAAGTCATACAGTATCACCATACAGAATACACTGACTACATGGAGAGAGAGAGAGAGAGTCATACAGTATTACCATACAGAATACACTGACTACATGGAAAGAGAGTCATACAGTATCACCATACAGAATACACTGACTACATGGAGAGATAAAGTCATACAGTATCACCATACAGAACACTCTGACTACATGGAGAGAGAGAGTCATACAGTATCACCATACAGAACACTCTGACTACATGGAGAGAGAGAGTCATACAGTATCACCATACAGATACACTGACCTACATGGAGAGAGTCATACAGTATCCCCATTACATGAATACACTGACTACATGGAGAGAGAGTCATACTACAGTATCACCATACATAATACACGGACTACATGGAAGAGATCATACAGTATCCCCATACAGCATACACTGACTACATGGAGAGAGAGTCATACAGTATTACCATACAGAATAAACAACTGACTACATGGGAGAGTCATATAGTAATCACCATACAAATACACTGGAACTATCATGAGAGAGAGAGTCATACATATGCGACCATACGAATACACTGACTACATGGAGCGAGAGTCAAAAGTATCCCATACGATCACTTACTACATGACAGAGAGTCGTACAGTATCACCATACAAATACACTACTACAATGGAAAGAGGTGGTCATACGTATCCCCATACAGAATAGACTAACTACATAGAGAGAGAGTAGTCATCAGTATCACCATACCAGAACACACTGACTACATGGAGAGAGAGAGTCATACAGGAGCACAATTACATGTAACACCATACAGAATAAACTGACTAATTGGAGAGAGAGAGTCATACAGTATCACCATACAGTATCACCATACAGGACTACATTGAGAGAGAGAGTCATACAGTATCACCATACAGTATCACCATACAGAATACACTGACTACATGGAGAGAGAGTCATACAGTATCACCATACAGAATACACTGACTACATGGAGAGAGAGTCATACAGTATCACCATACAGAATACACTGACTACATGGAGAGAGTCATACAGTATCACCATACAGAATACATGGAGAGAGTCATACAGTATCACCATACAGAATACACTGACTACATGGAGAGAGAGAGAGTCATACAGTATCACTATACAGAATACACTGACTACATTGAGAGAGAGAGAGAGAGAGAGTCATACAGTGTCACTATACAGAATAACATGACTACATGGAGGGAGAGTCATACAGTATCCCCATACAGAATACACTGACTACATTGGAGAGAGAGTCATACAGAATCACCATACAGAATACACTGACTACATATAGAGAGTCATACAGTATCACCATACTTAACATACTGACTACATGGAGAGAGAGAGTCATACAGGATCACCATACAGTATCACCATACAGAATAACTGACTACATGGAGAGAGAGAGTTCTACAGTATTACCATACAGAATACACTGACTACATGGAGAGAGTCATAGAGTATCACCATACAGTATCACCATACAGAATACACTGACTACATGGAGAGAGTCATACAGTATCACCATACAAAATATACTGACTACATGGAGAGAGAGAGTCATACAGGATCACCATACAGTATCACCATACAGAATAACTGACTACATGGAGAGAGAGAGTCCTACAGTATTACCATACAGAATACACTGACTACATGGAGAGAGTCATAGAGTATCACCATACAGAATACATGGAGAGAGTCATGCAGTACCACCATACAGAATACACTGACTACATGGAGAGAGAGAGAGTCATACAGTGTCACTATACAGAATACACTGACTACATTGAGAGAGAGAGAGAGAGAGAGAGGAGAGAGAGAGTCATACAGTATAACCATACAGAATACACTAACTACATGGAGAGAGTCATAGAGTATCACCATACAGAATACATGGAGAGAGTCATGCAGTACCACCATACAGAATACACTGACTACATGGAGAGAGAGAGAGTCATACAGTGTCACTATACAGAATACACTGACTACATTGAGAGAGAGAGAGAGAGAGAGAGAGAGAGAGAGAGTCATACAGTATAACCATACAGAATACACTGACTACATGGAGAGAGAGTCATACAGTATCCCCATACAGAATACACTGACTACATGGAGAGAGAGTCATACAGTATCACCATACAGAATACACTGACTACATGGAGAGAGTCATACAGTATCCCCATACAGAATACACTGACTACATGGAGAGAGTCATACAGTATCACCATACAAAATACACTGACTACATGGAGAGAGAGAGAGAGTCATACAGTAGTATCATACAGTATCACCATACAGAATACACTGACTACATGGAAAGAGAGTCATACAGTATTACCATACAGTATCACCATACAGAATACACTGACTACATGGAGAGAGTCATACAGTATTACCATACAGAATACACTGACTACATGGAGAGAGTGATATAGTATCACCATACAGAATACACTGACTACATGGAGAGAGAGAGTCATAGAGTATCACCATACATAATACACTGACTACATTGAGAGAGAGAGAGAGAGAGTCATACAGTATAACCATACAGAATACACTGACTACATGGAGAGAGAGAGTCATACAGTATAACCATACAGAATACACTGACTACATGGAGAGAGAGTCATACAGTATCACCATACAGAATACACTGACTACATGGAGAGATAAAGTCATACAGTATCACCATACAGAATACACTGACTACATGGAGAGAGAGAGAGAGAGTCATACAGTATTACCATACAGAATACACTGACTACATGGAAAGAGAGTCATACAGTATCACCATACAGAAAACACTAACTACATGGAGAGAGAGAGTCATACAGTATCACCATACAGAACACTCTGACTACATGGAGAGAGAGAGTCATACAGTATCACCATACAGAATACACTGACTACATGGAGAGAGTCATACAGTATCCCCATACAGAATACACTGACTACATGGAGAGAGAGTCATACAGTATCACCATACAGAATACACTGACTACATGGAAAGAGAGTCATACAGTATCCCCATACAGAATACACTGACTACATGGAGAGAGAGTCATACAGTATTACCATACAGAATACACTGACTACATGGAGAGAGTCATATAGTATCACCATACAGAATACACTGACTACATGGAGAGAGAGAGTCATACAGTATCCCCATACAGAATACACTGACTACATGGAGAGAGAGTCATACAGAATCACCATACAGAATACACTGACTACATATAGAGAGTCATACAGTATCACCATACTTAACATACTGACTACATGGAGAGAGAGAGAGTCATACAGTATCACCATACAGTATCACCATACAGAATACACTGACTATATGGAGAGAGTCATACAGTATCACCATACAAAATACACTGACTACATGGAGAGAGAGAGTCATACAGGATCACCATACAGTATCACCATACAGAATAAACTGACTACATGGAGAGAGAGAGTCCTACAGTATTACCATACAGAATACACTGACTACATGGAGAGAGTCATAGAGTATCACCATACAGAATACATGGAGAGAGTCATGCAGTACCACCATACAGAATACACTGACTACATGGAGAGAGAGAGAGTCATACAGTGTCACTATACAGAATACACTGACTACATTGAGAGAGAGAGAGAGAGAGAGAGAGTCATACAGTATAACCATACAGAATACACTGACTACATGGAGAGAGAGTCATACAGTATCCCCATACAGAATACACTGACTACATGGAGAGAGAGTCATACAGTATCACCATACAGAATACACTGACTACATGGAGAGAGTCATACAGTATCCCCATACAGAATACACTGACTACATGGAGAGAGTCATACAGTATCACCATACAAAATACACTGACTACATGGAGAGAGAGAGAGAGTCATACAGTAGTATCATACAGTATCACCATACAGAATACACTGACTACATGGAAAGAGAGTCATACAGTATTACCATACAGTATCACCATACAGAATACACTGACTACATGGAGAGAGTCATACAGTATTACCATACAGAATACACTGACTACATGGAGTGATATAGTATCACCATACAGAATACACTGACTACATGGAGAGAGAGAGTCATAGAGTATCACCATACATAATACACTGACTACATTGAGAGAGAGAGAGTCATACAGTATAACCATACAGAATACACTGACTACATGGAGAGAGAGAGTCATACAGTATAACCATACAGAATACACTGACTACATGGAGAGAGAGTCATACAGTATCACCATACAGAATACACTGACTACATGGAGAGATAAAGTCATACAGTATCACCATACAGAATACACTGACTACATGGAGAGAGAGAGAGAGAGTCATACAGTATTACCATACAGAATACACTGACTACATGGAAAGAGAGTCATACAGTATCACCATACAGAATACACTGACTACATGGAGAGATAAAGTCATACAGTATCACCATACAGAACACTCTGACTACATGGAGAGAGAGAGTCATACAGTATCACCATACAGAACACTCTGACTACATGGAGAGAGAGAGTCATACAGTATCACCATACAGAATACACTGACTACATGGAGAGAGTCATACAGTATCCCCATACAGAATACACTGACTACATGGAGAGAGAGTCATACAGTATCACCATACAGAATACACTGACTACATGGAAAGAGAGTCATACAGTATCCCCATACAGAATACACTGACTACATGGAGAGAGAGTCATACAGTATTACCATACAGAATACACTGACTACATGGAGAGAGTCATATAGTATCACCATACAGAATACACTGACTACATGGAGAGAGAGAGTCATACAGTATAACCATACAGAATACACTGACTACATGGAGAGAGAGTCATACAGTATCACCATACAGAATACACTGACTACATGGAGAGATAAGTCATACAGTATCACCATACAGAATACACTGACTACATGGAGAGAGAGAGAGAGAGTCATACAGTATTACCATACAGAATACACTGACTACATGGAAGAGAGTCATACAGTATCACCATACAGAAAACACTAACTACATGGAGAGAGAGAGTCATACAGTATCACCATACAGAACACTCTGACTACATGGAGAGAGAGAGTCATACAGTATCACCATACAGTATCACCATACAGAATACACTGACTACATGGAGAGAGTCATACAGTATCCCCATACAGAATACACTGACTACATGGAGAGAGAGTCATACAGTATCACCATACAGAATACACTGACTACATGGAAAGAGAGTCATACAGTACCACCAAACAGAATACACTGACTACATTGCGAGAGAGTCATACAGTATCACCATACAGAAAACACTGACTGTATGGAGAGAGAGTCATACAGTATCACCATACAGAATACACTAACTACATGGAGAGAGTCATAGAGTATCACCATACAGAATACATGGAGAGAGTCATGCAGTACCACCATACAGAATACACTGACTACATGGAGAGAGAGAGAGTCATACAGTGTCACTATACAGAATACACTGACTACATTGAGAGAGAGAGAGAGAGAGAGAGAGAGAGAGAGAGTCATACAGTATAACCATACAGAATACACTGACTACATGGAGAGAGAGTCATACAGTATCCCCATACAGAATACACTGACTACATGGAGAGAGAGTCATACAGTATCACCATACAGAATACACTGACTACATGGAGAGAGTCATACAGTATCCCCATACAGAATACACTGACTACATGGAGAGAGTCATACAGTATCACCATACAAAATACACTGACTACATGGAGAGAGAGAGAGAGTCATACAGTAGTATCATACAGTATCACCATACAGAATACACTGACTACATGGAAAGAGAGTCATACAGTATTACCATACAGTATCACCATACAGAATACACTGACTACATGGAGAGAGTCATACAGTATTACCATACAGAATACACTGACTACATGGAGAGAGTGATATAGTATCACCATACAGAATACACTGACTACATGGAGAGAGAGAGTCATAGAGTATCACCATACATAATACACTGACTACATTGAGAGAGAGAGAGAGAGAGTCATACAGTATAACCATACAGAATACACTGACTACATGGAGAGAGAGAGTCATACAGTATAACCATACAGAATACACTGACTACATGGAGAGAGAGTCATACAGTATCACCATACAGAATACACTGACTACATGGAGAGATAAAGTCATACAGTATCACCATACAGAATACACTGACTACATGGAGAGAGAGAGAGAGAGTCATACAGTATTACCATACAGAATACACTGACTACATGGAAAGAGAGTCATACAGTATCACCATACAGAAAACACTAACTACATGGAGAGAGAGAGTCATACAGTATCACCATACAGAACACTCTGACTACATGGAGAGAGAGAGTCATACAGTATCACCATACAGAATACACTGACTACATGGAGAGAGTCATACAGTATCCCCATACAGAATACACTGACTACATGGAGAGAGAGTCATACAGTATCACCATACAGAATACACTGACTACATGGAAAGAGAGTCATACAGTATCCCCATACAGAATACACTGACTACATGGAGAGAGAGTCATACAGTATTACCATACAGAATACACTGACTACATGGAGAGAGTCATATAGTATCACCATACAGAATACACTGACTACATGGAGAGAGAGAGTCATACAGTATCCCCATACAGAATACACGGACTACATGGAGAGAGAGTCATACAGAATCACCATACAGAATACACTGACTACATATAGAGAGTCATACAGTATCACCATACTTAACATACTGACTACATGGAGAGAGAGAGAGTCATAGAGTATCACCATACAGTATCACCATACAGAATACACTGACTATATGGAGAGAGTCATACAGTATCACCATACAAAATACACTGACTACATGGAGAGAGAGAGTCATACAGGATCACCATACAGTATCACCATACAGAATAAACTGACTACATGGAGAGAGAGAGTCCTACAGTATTACCATACAGAATACACTGACTACATGGAGAGAGTCATAGAGTATCACCATACAGAATACATGGAGAGAGTCATGCAGTACCACCATACAGAATACACTGACTACATGGAGAGAGAGAGAGTCATACAGTGTCACTATACAGAATACACTGACTACATTGAGAGAGAGAGAGAGAGAGAGAGAGTCATACAGTATAACCATACAGAATACACTGACTACATGGAGAGAGAGTCATACAGTATCCCCATACAGAATACACTGACTACATGGAGAGAGAGTCATACAGTATCACCATACAGAATACACTGACTACATGGAGAGAGTCATACAGTATCCCCATACAGAATACACTGACTACATGGAGAGAGTCATACAGTATCACCATACAAAATACACTGACTACATGGAGAGAGAGAGAGAGTCATACAGTAGTATCATACAGTATCACCATACAGAATACACTGACTACATGGAAAGAGAGTCATACAGTATTACCATACAGTATCACCATACAGAATACACTGACTACATGGAGAGAGTCATACAGTATTACCATACAGAATACACTGACTACATGGAGTGATATAGTATCACCATACAGAATACACTGACTACATGGAGAGAGAGAGTCATAGAGTATCACCATACATAATACACTGACTACATTGAGAGAGAGAGAGTCATACAGTATAACCATACAGAATACACTGACTACATGGAGAGAGAGAGTCATACAGTATAACCATACAGAATACACTGACTACATGGAGAGAGAGTCATACAGTATCACCATACAGAATACACTGACTACATGGAGAGATAAAGTCATACAGTATCACCATACAGAATACACTGACTACATGGAGAGAGAGAGAGAGAGTCATACAGTATTACCATACAGAATACACTGACTACATGGAAAGAGAGTCATACAGTATCACCATACAGAATACACTGACTACATGGAGAGATAAAGTCATACAGTATCACCATACAGAACACTCTGACTACATGGAGAGAGAGAGTCATACAGTATCACCATACAGAACACTCTGACTACATGGAGAGAGAGAGTCATACAGTATCACCATACAGAATACACTGACTACATGGAGAGAGTCATACAGTATCCCCATACAGAATACACTGACTACATGGAGAGAGAGTCATACAGTATCACCATACAGAATACACTGACTACATGGAAAGAGAGTCATACAGTATCCCCATACAGAATACACTGACTACATGGAGAGAGTCATATAGTATCACCATACAGAATACACTGACTACATGGAGAGAGAGAGTCATACAGTATAACCATACAGAATACACTGACTACATGGAGAGAGAGTCATACAGTATCACCATACAGAATACACTGACTACATGGAGAGATAAAGTCATACAGTATCACCATACAGAATACACTGACTACATGGAGAGAGAGAGAGAGAGTCATACAGTATTACCATACAGAATACACTGACTACATGGAAAGAGAGTCATACAGTATCACCATACAGAAAACACTAACTACATGGAGAGAGAGAGTCATACAGTATCACCATACAGAACACTCTGACTACATGGAGAGAGAGAGTCATACAGTATCACCATACAGTATCACCATACAGAATACACTGACTACATGGAGAGAGTCATACAGTATCCCCATACAGAATACACTGACTACATGGAGAGAGAGTCATACAGTATCACCATACAGAATACACTGACTACATGGAAAGAGAGTCATACAGTACCACCAAACAGAATACACTGACTACATTGCGAGAGAGTCATACAGTATCACCATACAGAAAACACTGACTGTATGGAGAGAGAGTCATACAGTATCACCATACAGAATACACTGACAACATGGAGAGAGAGTCATACAGTATCACCATACAGAATACACTGACAACATGGAGAGAGAGTCATACAGTATCACCATACAGAATACACTGACTACATGGAGAGAGAGAGAGAGTCATACAGTATAACCATACAGAATACACTGACTACATGGAGAGAGAGAGTCATACAGTATAACCATACAGAATACACTGACTACATGGAGAGAGAGAGTCATACAGTATAACCATACAGAATACACTGACTACATGGAGACAGAGAGTCATACAGTATCACCATACAGAATACACTGACTACATGGAGAGATAAAGTCATACAGTATCACCCTACAGTATCACCATACAGAAAACACTAACTACATGGAGAGAGAGAGTCATACAGTATCACCATACAGAACACTCTGACTACATGGAGAGAGAGAGAGTCATACAGTATCACCATACAGTATCACCATACAGAATACACTGACTACATGGAGAGAGTCATACAGTATCCCCATACAGAATACACTGACTACATGGAGAGAGAGAGTCATACAGTATCACCATACAGAATACACTGACTACATGGAAAGAGAGTCATACAGTATCACCAAACAGAATACAATGACTACATAGAGAGAGAGTCATACAGTATCACCATACAGAAAACACTGACTATATGGAGAGAGAGTCATACAGTATCACCATACAGAATACACTGACTATATGGAGAGAGAGAGTCATACAGTATCACCATACAGAATACACTGACTACATTGAGAGAGTCTTACAGTATCACCATACAGAAAACACTAAATACATGGAGAGAGAGAGTCATGCAGTATCACCATACAGAATACACTGACTACATGGTAAGAGAGATATTACTGTACATCTTGATGGATTTTATTTCACAGACATCTTTACCACCAACAATCATCTCTTCTCTTTTCAACCACCAAATTGGAGCAAAGATGTAGGAGCTGCATGGTAAGCCCTCAGGTGGGTCCACCAATACAACCAAGAACGTGTCTTCTTCCTCTTGGAGGTCAGCCAATAAAATGTCAACCCCTTCAAAGGGCACTGAATTTATGGGGATGAAAAAAGCCCTTAGCAGTTGAACAGGAGGTTAGGCCATTAAAACGAGAACATACTCCTACCATTATATGAGGTTTTGTGCAAAAAATTAAGAAATCTAATAAAATTATTTTTACTGTATTCTTTACATTACCTAACTGAAAAAGTGCCATGATTTTGCCCCCTTATGCCTCTTGGCCTTGCAGCCTTTCTAGAACATTGTATATAAAAGCTCTTTATAGAACAATGTATATAAAAGCCCTTTATAGCTCCATATGGCAAACAGCTTAACAGAGCTGTGTTTGGGTAGCCAATTACACCAATGTATAGTTTACCATGCCATGCTTACATTGACACAGAGTTTTCTTATCACGGATGGTGTGTACAGTATCAGTGCTGTTGGACTGAGATCAGAGAGGAGGGTGAGAAGAGACATTGCTCTTGGCCCTCCCTGTTGACATGACTAGGACACTTCTCAATCAAACCCACCTCACACAGTGCAACAGTACATTCACTTAGCTATAGAGACCACCCCAGAAGTTACGGAGCGGGATTGTGGAATCAGGCAGAGGCGTGGTACTTCATCTAAGACATGCAAACCCCCTCTCTGGCACGGAGGAGCCCCTGGACTCAGACAGTTTTCAGCTGACAGATGGTAGTTAACACAGGTATCGCCTGTCAGGCAGAGCCAATCGAGCTCAGATCAAACAAAGAGGGAGAGAATGTAGAGCTTCCCCATCCTGGCGCTGCATTGTCCTGGCTACAAAAGGACCACAGTTATTTTCTGCTCCTCAGGGCCTGGAGGGAGACAATGACCCCGTGGGTCAGACACAGACAGAGACATGACAGGGCTGGACACAAGCCACATGGACACTGGGTGATGATAGAGGCATTCTGAATGGACTCACCTGAGACCCAGCCAGCAGGCCTGTATAGTAGAGGCAGTCTGTAGGGTAACAATGTGCTGTATGGCCATGTCTGCAGTGTAGGGGCTGAATCTCTTGAATAACCATCTCTGCAGTGTGAGTGAGTGAGTGAGTGAGTGAGTGAGTGAGTGAGTGAGTGAGTGAGTGAGTGAGTGAGTGAGTGAGTGAGAGAGAGAGAGAAAGACAGAGAGAGAGAGAGAGAAAGACAGAGAGAGAGAGAGAGAGAAAGATATAGAGAAAGGAAGAAAGAGAGAGAGAGGGGGGAGGAGAGGGAGACGCAGAGAGAGAAAGTGAGACAGAGAGTAAGTGCGTGTCCAGCTAAGACGGACAGTATCATGACCATCTCTAAGAGGGAGAGAAAAGGAGGAAAGGAGAGAGGGTGATAAAGAGATGGAGTCTGAGCCGTTCCCTGGTCGCTGGTGCAGGAGAGCATCTCGATCGATGGCAGCACCCAGGGTTAGATTACAAAATTGAGTTTAGCAATGCTGCTTTTCCCCTCTTTATTTCCACAGTATCCCCCAACGAGGCTCCACTCCAGGCTATTTACGGTGCCCTCTGCCTGGGTAAGTTAATAATGGGGGCCCAGGCTCGATGCACTCCAATTGAGTCATTTGGCTAGGAATTGCTCCGACACACCCAATCAATCAGAGAGTGGCAGGGGTCATCCCCAGAGCAGTGCCCCGCCTCACCCCTCTTGGTCCCTCACACCCAGTCAATACTCAGGAACTATTCTGGTCATAATTGCATTAGAGTTTTAACACCGCACAGCAAAAACAGCATCCCCTCAGGAGTCATATGCTGGCAGGCCGCTGAACACGGACCATATTGTTGTTCGTATTTGTGTGTTTAGTGAGATGTATTGAACAGAGTTCATTGACCTGTGTTTATCGATTCTGTCTATTGTGCTTATGGTCAAATGCAGCTCCTCCAAAATAATGTTTCTAATTACTATGAAGGCGTGCGGTAGGCCGGAGGGCTTCCATGGCAACCAACCAGAAGCCAGCGTGGCCAGAGCCAGACAACTGTGTGACGGCAGGTTGCCCAGCAGCTGGGGGAAAAACACACAGAGAACATGCAGGGTAAATAAACCATACATCAAAGTCACAACATAAGGAAACCATACCTCTGTTCCTCTCCTTATCTGCCTGTGGACAGAGTCTGTGGGGCTGTTCATGACTCAACAATGTCATAATAATATAATGTCAATATGCAGCAACAGCAATGACATCAAGGGAAACTGGTTGGAGGCAGAGTAAACAACGATATGAAGGCTTCTGTCTAGAATGGTAATGAAGCTGGCATCACTGAATAATAAACCTCATTGATGATTGAGACCGATGGCCCTGCATCTTAAATCACTGACTTGCTTTAAACAATGGTGATACAGGACTGAGGGTGATGTGGGCAGGGAGCTATCAGCAGTATACTTGATGGTGAGGCTGATGATTAGCTATCAGCAGTATTCCTGATGGTGAGGCTGAGGATTAGCTATCAGCAGTATACCTGATGGTGAGGCTGATGATTAGCTATCAGCAGTATACCTGATGGTGAGGCTGATGATTAGCTATCAGCAGTATACCTGATGGTGAGGCTGAGGTTTAGCTATCAGCAGTATACCTGATGGTGAGGCTGAGGATTAGCTATCAGCAGTATTCCTGAAGGTGAGGCTTATGATTAGCTAACAGCAGTATACTTGAGGGTGAGGCTGAAGGTTAGCTAACAGCAATATACTTGAGGGTGAGGCTGAAGGTTAGCTAACAGCAGTATACTTGAGGGTGAGGTTGAAGGTCAGCTAACTGCAGTATACTTGAGGGTGAGGCTGAAGGTTAGCTAACAGCAGTATACTTGAGGGTGAGGTTGAAGGTTAGCTAACTGCAGTATACTTGAGGGTGAGGCTGAAGGTTAGCTAACTGCAGTATACTTGAGGGTGAGGTTGAAGGTTAGCTAACAGCAGTATACTTGAGGGTGAGGCTGAAGGTTAGCTAACAGCAGTATACTTGAGGGTGAGGCTGAAGGTTAGCTAACAGCGGTATACCTGATGGTGAGGCTGAAGGTTAGCTAACAGCAGTAAACTTGAGGGTGAGGCTGAAGGTTAGCTAACTGCAGTATACTTGAGGGTGAGTGAGGCTGAAGGTAAGCTAACAGCAGTATACATGATGGTGACGCTGACTTCAAAGTGGGAATAGTCAAGATGCGTATGTGCTGGAAGTTTAAGAATAATCTTGACTAATTCTTAGTTTGTCTTAGTCTGTCTTCTTCACATTATCCCTAACACCCACGCTCTCTACAGTCAGAAGTGGAAACCATGTGACTGAGCTGCTTTCTCTCTTTCTCCCTGTGTGTGGTGAGAATGTCTGTGGGCTGAAACCCCATTAACCAGCAGACACAGAGTAGAAGTTACCAATCTGATCTCAAATAAAGTGGGATGAAAATAACCTAAACTGGCAAGAGAGAGACAGAGAGAGAGCGAGACAGAGAGAGACACACTAACACACACTACAGAGCCCCAGGACAGCAGCACAATTAGACCCAACCAAATTATGAGAAAACAAAAAGACAACTACTTAACACATTGGAAAGAATTAACAAAAAAACAGAGCAAACTAGAATGCTATTTGGCCCTACACAGAGAGTACACAGCGGCAGAATACCTGACCACTGTGACTGACCCAAAATTAAGGAAAGCTTTGACTATGTACAGACTCAGTGAGCATAGCCTTGCTATTGAGAAAGGCCGCCGTAGGCAGACATGGCTCTCAAGAGAAGACAGGCTATGTGCTCACTGCCCACAAAATGAGGTGGAAACTGAGCTGCACTTCCTAACCTCCTGCCCAATGTATGACCATATTAGAGAGACATATTTCCCTCAGATTACACAGATCCACAAAGAATTCGAAAACAAATCCAATTTTGAAAAACTCCCATATCTACTGGGTGAAATTCCACAGTGTGCCATCACAGCAGCAAGATTTGTGACCTGTTGCCACGAGAAAAGGGCAACCAGTGAAGAACACACACCATTGTAAATACAACCCTTATTTATGCTTATTTATTTTATCTTGTGTCCTTTAGCCATTTGTACATTGTTAGAACACTGTATATATATATAATATGACATTTGTAATGTCTTTACTGTTTTGAAACTTCTGTATGTGTAATGTTTACTGTTAATTTTTGTTGTTTTTCACTTTATATATTCACTTTGTATGTTGTCTACCTCACTTGCTTTGGCAATGTTAACACATGTTTCCCATGCCAATAAAGCCCTTGAATTGAATTGAATTGAGAGAGACAGAGACAGAGACAGAGAGAGATAGAACAGAGAGAGACAGAGACAGAGACAGAGAGAGAGAGAGAGAGAGAGAGAGAGAGAGAGACAGAGAGAGACAGACAGAGACAGAGACAGAGAGAGACAGAGACAGAGACACAGAGAGAGAGAGACAGAGAGAGAGAGACAGAGAGAGAGAGAGAGAGAGAGAGAGAGAGAGAGAGAGAGAGGGGGGAAGGTCTGTCTGGCTGGGAATACTGGACAGTGGCTTCTCTCAGTGTTAAACAGTAGGGATTGTAACACAATGACTACTACCTACAATGTACAATATAATGTTTGTGTGAACGTGTTTGTGACAGATAATGAAGGAGAAAGAATAAAATACATGCACTAACATAGAATACACCACAATGGTTGAAAGTGGTGTCAGATGCCTTCGTGGCCTCGCTGAGATCTGAGAGTCTGGTGAAGGAGCATGAGAGAATGGGGTGGTGGGGGGAACCCAACTCACTGGGAGGACTACGGCCACTGTGTCTGTGCAGTAGACCACAACACTGAATCACAGGTCTGTTACCCAGAGAGGCTGTTGGGGAACATAACATGGGGTCAAAGGTGAACTCTGACATCCTTGGGAACATACACGACACATAGATTACACTCATTCTCAGAGGAGAGGAACCCTGGGATTTCTAACATCAATAAGCAACACTTATTCCACATCAATTCCTCTTAGCAACCTGCCTTGGCAACCAATAATAATAAACTGCACCCACTGATTGTATGAGGAAACTTCAGGAAAGGTTGATTGACTGGAAGGAGTAAAGGGATGAGTGGGGGAGATGGGGTCACGGGCGGGGGGTGTGGAGGCAGACAAATTGAGCAGTAATTAAAGTAATCATCATTAGAGATTATTGTGCTTCATCTCTGATTTAGAATGACAAAACCCTGCTATTACTGCGCCTAAAAAAAGGTGGAATGGGCACATTTGTCACTTCTCTGGGGAAAAGAAAGGAGGGTTGATGAAAAAAGAAGAATGGAGGAGGGAGAGCAGAAACACTGCTCTGTCTGTCTCTCACTGGTTCTTTGTCCCCCGCCAATCTGAAGGTTAGAATTCCACACAATGGAGGTATGATCAGAACCCGATGTAGGGTCTACAGGTCTAATCCCCCCTATTGGAGACTCTAAATAATGATCATGAGACAACAATGACTCACTCACTGCCAACACAGAGAGAGAAAAAAGACAGGAGAGAGAGAAGAGAGCGAGAGGAGAGAAAAAGACAGGGAGAGAGAGAGCGAAGAGAGACAGGAGAGAGGGAGAGAGAGAGCGAAGAGAGACAGGAGAGAGGGAGAGAGAGAGCGAAGAGAGACAGGAGAGAGAGAGACGGGAGAGAGAGAGAAGAGAGAGAAGAGAAAGAGAGAGAGAGAGCGGAGAGAGAGCAGAGAGAGAGCAGAGAGAGAGCGAAGAGAGAGAGAGCAAAGAGAGAGAGCGAAGAGAGAGAGCGAGAGCGAAGAGAGAGCGAGAGCGAAGAGAGAGAGCAAAGAGAGAGAGCGAAAGCAAAGAGAGCGAGAGCGAGAGAGAGTGAGAGCGAAGAGAGCGAGAGAGAACGAGAGCGAGCGAGAGAGATTACCTTGAATGATTTACAGGACAAAATAAAAACCCTCCAACCCAAAAAGGCCTGTGGTGTTGATGGTATCCTTAATGAAATGATCAAATATACAGACAACAAATTCGAATTGGCTATCTTCCCCAATATTTGGAACCAAGGACTGATCACCCCAATCCACAAAAGTGGAGACAAATTTGACCCCAATAACTACCATGGAATATGCGTCAACAGTAACCTTGGGAAAATTCTCTGCATTATCATTAACAGCACTCGTACATTTCCTCAATGAAAACAATGTATTGAGCAAATGTCAAATTGGCTTTTTACCAAATTACCGTACAACAGGCCATTGTATTCACCCTGCACACCCTAATTGACAACCAAACAAACCAAAAACAAAGGCAAAGTCTTCTCATGCTTTGTTGATTTCAAAAAAGCTTTCGACTCAATTTGGCATGAGTGTCTGCTATACAAATTGATGGAATGTGGTGTTGAGGGTAAAACATACGGTATTATAAAATCCATGTAAACAAACAACAAGTGTGCGGTTAAAATTGGCGCACACTTCTTCACACATGGCCGTGGGGTGAGACAGGGATGCACCTTAAGCCCCACCCTCTTCAACATATATATCAACTAATTGGCGCGGGCACTAGAAAAGGTCTGCAGCACCCGGCCTCACCCTACTAGAATCCGAAGTCAAATGTCTACTGTTTGCTGATGATCTGGTGCTTCTGTCACCAACCAAGGAGGGCCTACAGCAGCACATAGATATTCTGCACAGATTCTGTCAGACAGTAAATCTCAGTAAGACCAAAATAATGATGTTCCAAAAAAGGTCCAGTTGCCAGGACCACAAATACAAATTCCATCTAGACACTGTTGCCCTTGAACACACAAAAAACTATACATACAGCGGCCTAAACATCAGCACCACAGGTAACTTCCAAAGCTGTGAACGATCTGAGAGACAAGGCAAGAAGGGCATTCTATGCCATCAAAAGGAACATCAATTTCAACATAGCAATTAGGATCTGGCTAAAAATACTTGAATCAGTCATAGAGCCCCTTGCCCTTTATGGATGTGAGGTCTGGGGTCCGCTCACCAACCAAGACTTCACAAAATGGGACAAACACCAAATTGAGACTCTGCAGAATTCTGCAAAAAAATCCTCCGTGTACAACGTAGAACACCAAATAATGCATGCAGAGCAGAATTAGGCCGATACCCACTAATTATCAAAATCCAGAAAAGAGCCGTTAATTAAATTCTACAACCACCTAAAAGGAAGTGATTCCCGAACATTCCATAACAAAGCCATCACCTACAGAGAGATGAACCTGGAGAAGAGTCCCCTAAGCAAGCTGGTCCTGGGGCTCTGTTCACAAACACAAACACACCCCACAGAGCCTCAGGACAGCAGCACAATTAGACCCAACCAAATCATGAGAAAACAAACAGATAATTACTTGACACATTGGAAAGAATTAACAAAAAAACTGAGCAAACTAGAATGCTATTTGGCCCTAAACAGAGAGTACACAGTGGCAGAATACCTGACCACTGTGACTGACCCAAACTTAAGGAATGCTTTGAAAGGCCGCCGTAGGCAGACATGGCTCTCAAGAGAAGACAGGCTATGTGCTCACAGCCCACAAAATGAGGTGGAAACTGAGCTGCACTTCCTAACCTCCTGCCCAATGTATGACCATATAAGAGAGACATATTTCCCTCAGATTACACAGATCCACAAAGAATTCGAAAACAAATCAAATTTGTATAAACTCTCATATCTACTGGGTGAAATTCCACAGTGTGCCATCACAGCAGCAAGATTTGTGACCTGTTGCCACAAGAAAAGGGCAACCAGTGAAGAACAAACACCATTGTAAATACAACCCATATTTATGTTTATTTATTTTCCCTTGTGTGCTTTAACCATTTGTACATTGTTACAACAATGTATATAGATATGTATATATATAGAGAGAGAAAGAGAGACAGGAGAGAGAGAGACAGGAGAGAGACAGGAGAGAGAGAGACAGGAGAGAGAGAGACAGTAGAGAGAGAGACAGAGCGAGAGAGACAGGAGAGAGAGAGACAGAGCGAGAGAGATAGGAGGCGAGAGAGGAGAGAGAGACAAAGTGGGGAGAGACAGGAGAGAGAAAGAGGAGAGAGAGCGAAGAGAGACAGAGCGAGAGAGACAGGAGAGCGAGACAGGAGAGCGAGAGAGAAGAGAGACAGGAGAGAGAGAGAAGAGAGACAGGAGAGAGAGAGAAGAGAGACAGGAGAGAGAGAGAGACAGGAGAGAGAGAGACATGGGAGAAAGAGAGACAGGAGAGAGAGAGAGAGACATGGGAGAAAGAGAGACAGGAGAGAGAGAGACAGGAGAGAGAGACAGGAGAGAGAGACAGGAGAGAGAGAGACAGGAGAGAAAGAGATAGGAGAGAGAGATAGGAGAGAGAGGCAGGAGAGAGAGAGGCAGGAGAGAGACAGGAGAGAGAGAGACAGGAGAGAGAGAGACAGGAGAGAGAGTGGAGCGTCATGCTCATGAGCTCCTGATATATTCATATTTTTTTGTTTTTAGAATGAGATACACTCTAATCGAAAAAGAATTCCTGACAAGAAGTGATGAACAACAACTCTATTCATTCAGAAAAATTTTAAAAGTTACTTTGCGCCCAAAGTTAAGAAGTTAAGAAGTTTTGACTCTAGCTAGCTACACAACAAAAACCTAGCCAGCAGACTAACAAGCTAGCCAGAAGAAACGAGCTAGAACAAACTTAGCAAGGGGAGTTAATACAACTACATCAAATGACCAAACTGAGTGAGTAAACCAAAAAGGATCACGGACTAACTTTAAAAATATTTATGTTTTTTTTTTGTGAAGATTTGTCACTCTTTTTGCTGGTTTTTGAACTAAATTAGGCTAGCTAGCAACAGCAGCGGGGCAGCGGAACAGAGCAGCAGCAGCAGAGACCACAGGCATCATGTCCCCACTCCCTCTCAGCGCTGAGTCCTTTCTCTACCCTCCAGAGGACAAAGCTTTTAAACAAACACTACTAAAGGGGAGGCCAGAAAGCCTTTTTGCAGACCACTACAAAAATGGTGATGTGAGTAATCTCATCTTCCTCACTGACCAGCCAAATGCATGGCGCTCAGCAGTCTGCTCTCACTACCCATCCATAAAGAAAGAGGGAATCTGTAATGGGTGGAAGCTGAAAATCAAAAGAGACAGACGACCCTGACAGCACCATGATAACAATCAACCTCTTCAAGACTGGGACTGTCATGATGCAAGGTAACATTCGGCTGTTTGAAACTGACTTTCAGACCATTAAGGAGAGAGCAGAGAGAGAGAAGGACACCACCAGTGACATGCCCTCCCACAAGACAAACTCACCAGCACCACCCTCACCCCTACTATCCCCACCCAAAAAGGCACATCCAGCACCTCTCTTCCCACCATCGTGGAGGACACGCCCCAGGAGCAGAGCAGGCTCAGGCCCTCCTCACCACCATGGCTGCCATGAGGGATGAGTTCACCAAACTGGAGGGGGAGGTGGTCCTGCTCAGGGAGAGTGAGCAAACAGCAACCAGACAACCACGCCTTAGAGGAGCTCCTAACCAAGGTGTGGACAGAGCAGGACAGCAGACTTGCAACACAGCTGAAAGAGGTTCAGCAAGAGAGAGACGGACTCGAGAGAACTGGCTGATCTAACAAAGGAGGTGAGAGAGCTCCAAAAAGACAGGCAGAACAGTAATAATGATCTGACCACACTAAGAGAGGAGCTGCAGGAGAGAAAGAGAACAGAGGACAGGCTATGACCTGCCCTCACACAGCAGAGGAGCCCAGATCAACCAGCCAGGCTTCCCCAGCCCTGCCCTCACACAGCAGAGGAGCCCAGATCAACCAACCAGGCTTCCCCAGCCCTACCTGCTGCACCCCTCCTCCCCAACCCACAGCCTCCCACTGACAGCGGCACAGACCAGCCACACCCCAGCTTCAACACCCACCAGCCCTCCCTCTGCCCCCTCCAGTCCAGAAGAAACACTGGCGGACATCGTCCTGTTGATGGACTCAAATGGGAAGTTTGTTCAGGAGAAGAAACTTTTCCCTCGACACAAAACGAGAAAGGTGTGGTGCCCACAGTTGCGTCATGTTCGGTTTCTGTTTACCTGTTTTTTTGTGAAGGTTTCACTTTTTTTTAAATGTGGAATTACATGCACGCTGGGCCTTGGCTCATCTATGACAGGGAGTTTGAAGACAGTGAACGTGACAGAATTACCCACCATAAAAAGAGCTGGACCGAGGAAGAGATTATGGCAGCTCGAGAGGCAGCTCCAAAAATGTTTTGGGGGGAGTGTTAAAGGAATTAAATTGCTCTGTTTTAATACCCAATTAAAATTAAACACGGTCAATTCATAAGGATTTGTAATTCCCTTATTTTATAGTGATAGACAGAGCCCAGTCTTAAGTCAAACAGCAGAGTTTATTCACGAGAGTACTCCACACGATACAGGTTACCACAGGTTATAAACTGAAAATGACGTCATTAGTTCCAACACCAACCCGTGCCATCTCCGTTCCAGTACAAAGGCTGTATCTCAAGCCTTCCTACCAATTTAAGGTTCTCGTGTAGATAAGCATTCTAGCCAGTCTGACTCATTTGTACCAAGGAACAGACAGTCATTGTTCTAACGCTTGACCACATTCACACACATTATATTCAGTACTGGGATCAAGAAAGAAAATTCATACATATACAGTAACATAATAGTATTCTGATTAGTACATATACAGTAACATAATAGTATTCTGATTAGTACATATACAGTAACATAATAGTATTCTGATTAGTACATCCTGATTGAAATGTATATTTAATTAGTCATTATAGATAAAAATTCCCTTAACATATCCACCCTTTGATTAAATATTATACATCCAATCACACATTGTAGTTATATTGTAATATTAAAAAGCCTATTTCTATTTTTATTAGAAATATTTATTGACATCAAACATCACCTAAACATAACCCCATACTTGCATTCGCCATAACTGTTTCTCAGGCCTACATCAGAATCATAACTCTTCTTATCAGGATTTTCGTTACAATCTTCATAAAAAAAACAGTCTAATATTGAAACGGGATACAACCTAGCCTCCCTAAACATCAAAAATGGTCTCCTCAAACATAAATTCCCCGCAGATGAAGGATCCAGATTTGTCCACTTGTTCCGTAGACATACATTCAGCACTCCACAGGTCAGAACCTGAATCCACTGGTACCTCACCATCTACTGTCATCGATTTCTCCAGAGTCCTGGAAATAAGGCCTCGTACACAGGGAATTAGACAACAGCCCCATAAAACTAAAACAGTCACACAGGTGAATGCAGCCCATAATACAGTGATCATAATATTTTTTCCATTTTCTGAACATACTATCAAACCAATTAGTCAGAGAAGTATCCACATCCACCCCAGAGTTTTCTGCCAAACCGTGAGCCAGGGTGGTCAAACCAGCTGAGGCTTCGGGCACTGATTCGTTTTTAGCATCTTTCCTGACTATCCTGGTGACTCTCAAATTACTTAAAAATGTATTTTGTAATTTTTTTATGATTAAACTATTCTTACCTATTTTAAAGTCCAAAGCGTTGCACTATATAGCCCCATTGAATACCTACATTTAACTTTAGGTGACTCTTCTATAATACATTTATTTAAATACGACTCCCATCTCAATACATTATGCCAGCAGATCATTTTGGGCAAAATGGCGTATTACATTGAAATTGTCTCGCCATTATTTTTAATGACTTATTTTTTTCAATTCAATCTAAAACTCATATTAACGTTTCAGTTCATATTTTATACAAACACTGGCGACCGTATTTTTCAGGCAAAACATGCAAATAGACGAATTACAGTATAAAATCAATTTTAGTCTATCGGTTTTAAAGCTGAAATACGTACCTCGGTGTCCCGCTATTAAAATGATTGTGTTTCCCCGCCAATAATTATATTATTATAATTGTCTGTAGTCGCAAAACTTTGACACCGAGAATTCCCAGAAAATCATCCTAATTTAAAACCCTTCCTGACTATATTAGTAATATCAGCTTCTATTCAAGTTCTTTGTCTGAGTCAGATTTTGGATGCCTCCCTTCCATTCTCTTTGTTCTCCTATAACGGTAATCTCCCGTTAGTTCCGTCACTTCCTTTGAGGAATTTCCACCCATTCTTAATCCTTACCGTTACTAGTAGCTATGGTATTTAATCACTTATCTATGCCTTTCTATATTTAATTTTAAATTCTATGTGCGTGTATTTCTACGAATTTGCAATTTACCGTTACTTAGTTACTTTAGTTCCTTTTCTGTCTGACTATGTGTGTCTCTTTAAAGATAATCAGTATGTATTTTCCTTCCTGTAAACCACGTCTATAGATGACTTTTGATCGGACATTACATTTCACCCGTAGGATATTCTCCTTGGGACTTCCAACACCAACCCGTGCCATCTCCGTTCCAGTACAAAGGCTGTATCTCAAGCCTTCCCACATCCGTCTCCCTACCAATTTAATATAATTTACGAGTCAAGGTTTTCTCGTGTAGATAAGCATTCTAGCCAGTCTGATTCATTTGTACCAAGGAACAGACAGTCATTGTTCTAACGCTTGACCACATTCACACACATTATATTCAGTACAGGGATCAAGAAAGAAAATTCATACATATAGAGTAACATAATAGTATTCTGATTAGTACATATACAGTAACTTAATAGTATTCTGATTAGATAAAAATTCCCTTAACAAGGAGGCACATGGGGAGATTGGCGGAGTCAGGGTTTAGATCGAAGCCAACTCCCCGTGCTTACCGTGGGGAGCATGTGACCGGTCAGGCACTGTGTTATGCGTTGTTGCGCACTGTCTCCCCAGTGAGCATTCACAGGCCAGTGAGCTCTGTGCCACCACATTTGCTGGTCGGTAGTGGGCATCCAGCCAGGACGGGTTGTGCCTGCTCAACGCTTGAGACCTCCAGTGCGCCTCCACGGCCCAGTGTATCCGGTGCCTGCTCCACGCACCAGGCTTCCAGTGCATCTCCGCAGTCCGGTGAGACCTGTTCCGGTTCCACGTACCAGGCCTCCAGTATGTCTCTCCAGCCTGGTTAGCCCTGTGGCAGCTCCACGCACCAGGCTTCCAGTAAGTCTCCTCAGTCCGGTGAGACCTGTTCCCGGCTCCACGTACGAAGCCCCCAGCGACCGAACCCGAGCCCCCAGCGACCGTCCCCCGGCACCGAGCCTCCAGCGACCGGCACCGAGCCTCCAGCGACTGGCACCGAGCCTCCAGCGACTGTCTCCGGCACCGAGCCTCCAGCGGTGGTCCGCGGCACGGAGCCTCCAGCAGGGGTTCCCATGATCCACAGTCCGGAGTCTCCGGCAACGATCCGGAGTCTCCGGCAACGATCTACGGTCCGGTTCCACGGAAGCGGACGGATTAGCGTGCGGAGCGGGGGCTACGTCCCGAACCGGAGCCGCCACCGAGGATAGATGCCCACCCGGACCCTCCCCTATAGAGTCAGGTTTTGCGGCCGAAGTCCGCACCTTTGGGTGGGGGGTGCTGTCACTCCCTGACCTTAGAGAGCCGTTTTATTTCTCTATTTGGTTAGGTCAGGGTGTGATTTGGGTGAGCATTCTGTTTTCTATTTCTTTGTTTTTGGCCGAGTGTGGTTCCCAATCAGAGGCAACTGTCTATCGTAGTCTCTGATTGGGAATGATACTTAGGCAGCCTTTTTCCCACCTAATGTTGTGGGTAATTATTTATTTTCTGTGTGTGTTTGTGTGAGCCACGGTTGCATCACGTTCGGTTTCTGTTTACCTGTTTTTTTGTGAAGGTTTCACTTTATTAAAGATGTGGAATTACATGGATGCTGCGCCTTGGCTCATTTATGACAGGGAGTTTGAAGACCGTGAACGTGACTTATGTGTAGAAATCACTTGGCAAACCTCTACAGCAATATAACAAAGAGCCCAGAACAAAAAGATATACAAGAAAAATTGCAAATCCTTGAATCAGTAGTCAATGACTATCAGAATCCTGTGGATACCCCAATTACAGAAGAAGAATTATTGGGAAAACTACGCACTCTCCAGCCCAAAAAGGCCTGTGGTGCTGATGATATTTGAAATTAAATGATCAAATATACAGACCACAAATTCAAATTGGCTATACTCAAACTCTTCAACATTAACCTCACTGCAGGTATTTTCCCCGATATTTGGAACGCTCTGGGATTGATCACACCAATCTATAAAAATGGAGACAAATTTGACCACACCAATCTATAAAAATGGAGACAAATTTGACCCAAATAATTAGAGGAATTTGGGTTAACAGCAACTTGGGGAAAATTCTCTGCAGTATTATAAATAGGAGACTACACCATTTCCTTGCCAAACACAACATCCTGAGCAGAAGTCAGATTGGATTTCTAAAATATTATCGTACAACAGACCACATTTACACCCTCCACACTCTTAATTGACAAACAAGTAAATCGAAACAAAGGCAAAATCTACTCGTGTTTTGTAGATTAAGAAAGAATTTGATTCAATTTGGCACGAAAGTCTTTTTTATAAACAAATAGAAAGTGGTATTGGAGTGAAAACATTATGTTATTAAATCAATGTACACTAAAAACAAATGTGTGGTTAAAATTGGCAACAAGCAAACATACTTCTTCTCTCAGGGACGGGGAGTGAATCAGGGCTGCCCAATAAGTCCAACACTATTTAACATCTACATTAATGAATTGGCAAAAACATTAGAAGAATCGGCAGCACCTGGTATCACCCTACACAACACTGAAATCAAGTGTCTGCTGTAGGCAGATGACCTGGTGCTGTCGTCTCCCACTAAAGAGAGGTTACAGCAGCACCTAGATCGTCTTCACAGGTTCTGTCAGACCTGGGCTCTGACCGTTAACCTAAAAAAACTAAAAAACTAAAAAATGATAATGAGGTCTGGAACTCAGGATGACAAAAATAAATTATATTTGGACACAGTTCTATTAGAACACACCAAAAACTACACATATCTAGGACTAAATATCAGCAACAGTAGCTGAGAGACAAAGCAAGAAGAGCATTCTATGCCATTTTAAAAGGAACATTAAAATTGAAATTCCAATTAGAATCTAGCTCAAAATTTTCCAATCGGTTATAGAACCAATTGCTCTATATGGCAGTGAAGTATGGGGTCCACTCTCTAATAATGAATTCACAAAATGGGACAGACATCCGATTGAAATACTGCATGCAGAGTTTTGCAAGACTGTATTGCAAGTGCAAAGAAAAACTCCAAATAACGCATGTAGAGCAGAATTGGGCCAATACCCCCTCCTCATTCCAATAGAAAAAAAGAGCAATCAAATGTTAAAACCATCTAAAAACAAGTGACCCCAAAACATGCCATCACACAGCTCTACAATGTCAAGAGATGAAACCAGAGAAGAGTCCACTCAGCCAGCTGGTTCTGAGGCTCAGTTCACCAACCCAAACCAACCCCATAGAGCCTCTTTTCTTTTTGTTTTATGATGATTTGGTGGGGCCTAATTTGCAAATAAATTCATTAAAAATCCTACAATGTGATTTTCAGGATTTTTTTTCTCATTTTGTCTGTCATTGTTAAAGTGTACCTATGATGAAAATTACAGGCCTCTCATCTTTTTCAGTGGGAGAACTTGCACAATCGGTGGCTGACTAAATAGTTTTTTGCCCCACTGTAAACTGTAATACACACACGACCTGTTGTTCCCTCTCAGTAGAATTCTATATATCAGTAAGAAAATGCATGTGTTAAGATGACATAAAACATCATCTGGGACATCAAAGCAGGCACCAACAATAATGATGCTGTCTACAACCCAGACAAGGGGCTCGACACACACACACACACACAAACCAACAACATAACACTCACATACTTCATGTTAATGAGTCTTGAAGTTTCCAGTGTTTTCTCTTTGGTGCTAACCTTTGGTGCTAACGTAGCTTCTCACATAAACTCCTGCTCTGCATTCCTCTACACTGGACCCCATACTGGGCAATAAACCCACAGGTGAGGGTTGGCACACACACACGTGTACACACACACACACACACACACACACACACACA
The DNA here is from genome assembly GCF_002021735.2 of Oncorhynchus kisutch. Classification (NCBI taxonomy): domain Eukaryota; kingdom Metazoa; phylum Chordata; class Actinopteri; order Salmoniformes; family Salmonidae; genus Oncorhynchus; species Oncorhynchus kisutch. The sequence goes on along the minus strand of NC_034179.2, from coordinate 82,649,999 downwards.
CACACACACACACACACACACACACACACAGGTCACACTCCGGCAGCACCACAAACTGGGAGGCAGTGGAGCAAGACCATTACCTCCATTACCTCCTTACCAAGCCTTATGAAAGCAGCTCGGTGCCCTGAAACCAACAACACACCATCCCTTAACTGTACTACATGGCAGTCAATCAAGCAGCCATCAACTCAAACCACGTTCATTGAGCAGATCAGCAGTGGACCCTTGTATGTGTCCAGTCTTCTCTGTTCCCCTTCACCAAAATCACAGTAGAAATGCCTTGGATGCTGGATGTTGGTGTGCTGCATGTTGTTATATAGTCAGACAGACCACCATCACACAGTGTGTGCTGCATGGCATTATATAGTCAGACAGACCACCATCACACAGTGTGTGCTGCATGTTGTTATATAGTCAGACAGACCACCATCACACAGTGTGTGCTGCATGGCATTATATAGTCGGACAGACCACCATCACACAGTGTGTGCTGCATGGCATTATATAGTCAGACAGACCACCATCACACAGTGTGTGCTGCATGGTGTTGAATAGTCAGACAGACCACCATCACACAGTGTGTGCTGCATGTTGTTATATAGTCAGACAGACCACCATCACACAGTGTGTGCTGCATGGCATTATATAGTCAGACAGACCACCATCACACAGTGTGTGCTGCATGTTGTTGAATAGTCAGACAGACCACCATCACACAGTGTGTGCTGCATGTCGTTATATAGTCAGACAGACCACCATCACACAGTGTGTGCTGCATGGCATTATATAGTCAGACAGACCACCATCACACAGTGTGTGCTGCATGTTGTTATATAGTCAGACAGACCACCATCACACAGTGTGTGCTGCATGGTGTTGAATAGTCAGACAGACCACCATCACACAGTGTGTGCTGCATGTCGTTATATAGTCAGACAGACCACCATCACACAGTGTGTGCTTCATGCATGTTGTGCGTACAGTAGTACACCCCAGACAGGTCCTGCTAATCAACCACAAGCTTGGCCAAATTACCAAAGCACCCAACTAGACCACCAACACAGTACAAACTAGGCCATGTGTACTGTAGTGCAGTGAGCTGAAGTCAAGTGTATCCATGCTCTGTGGTTTGGCATTCCTGTGTGCCAGCTTTCACAGCAGCAGCCATGAGGGTTGGGGGACATCAGTTAAAACCGGGTGTGACAACTGTTTACATACCCGCCCACACAACAACCCTCCACCTTCCTGTATGATCCACACATATTCAGGCTGGAGGATTGGCTGTTGTGACAGTCCACAGATGTAGATTGAAAAGGGCTTTGTACATATGCCCCATGTAGGATGCATATGGTATGGTGTACGTAACGTATGGCTAAAGTCTACAGTGCATAGCTGCCATATGTTAATGGTCAGCAGGCTATATGTTTGAAGTGATGGAGCCCCATTCCCTCTCGGTTAATGTCGACTTCTCGGCGGCCGCTCACAATACATTACATAGTCCTCTATGCATAATTAATGAGGCAATTGGTACCAAGTATCAATTATGAGGACGGAACAGAACAGCAGTGTCCAATTGAAGATCACAATCATCTGCTCCAATGGTAGGATCACTGACCACTCTTGACACTGCTCTTCTCTGCTGCCTATGAACAGAGAGAGAGAGAGAAAGAGAAAGAGAAAGAGAAAGAGAAAGAGAAAGAGAAAGAGAAAGAGAAAGAGAAAGAGAAAGAGAAGAGAGAGATGGAAGAGAGAGAGAGAGAGGGAGGAGAAAAGGGCATAGATAAAACTAAAGCAGGCCCCAATCCAGACCCAGACCAACTGTGTCTTTGTAATCTGAGTACCATGAGCAGGATGTTTCTAAATGTCAGAGATAGAGAGAACGAAGAGAGAGAGGAGTGGAGGAGAAGGGAGAGAGAGGGGGGATAGAAAGAGAGGGAGCAGGGAGAAAAGAGAAACCTGAAAAAAAGGAGAGACTCAAATAATGCGATGGAGGAAAGGATGAAGACAGTGACAGACATCAACAGAGACGGAAACACAGGGATGTGGAGATCATGGTATTTCACTATGACAAAAAAGAAGGGGGGGGAGAGAGATACAAGTATAGACTGTTGGGATAGATTAGTCTGTATTCAGGGAGGGCTGTTGGAATATGTTTGGCAGTAAACCACATCCTGTGAGCAAGAGTTAAAGCAGAGTGAAGGAAGGAGGGGGAGGAGGGAGATCGCAGAGCAAATGAGATACATATTCTAATCATTTCAGTGTACACGTGGGAGAAAACTTAGGTTTACCACAGACTGAAACACAGTTCCTTCACTATTACACTAGTCCAAAAGACTGACAGACTCAGTAGAAGTGTCATCATCATCACAGTCAGACAAGTGTGATCGTCCTCACAGTCAGACACCATAACACACCAAGCATATAGCAACAATCCTGACAGTTATTCCAGCCCAGTCTCTTTTTCTGGCCCCGTCAATAAACCAACCCAGCCATAACAGTGTTAACCTTATTTCCAACTGACCACAGACCAGTACTTTAACAAGCTCAACCCTGAGATGAGGTTCAAAGAGAGGAACTCTTAGAATAGCTTAACAGCAGGTGTGAAGTTATAACATTGTCTAATATAGGTTTATAACATGAGGGATTACCAGGAAGGAAAAATACACAGATGTACCTTTTCAGAAAGTAGAATATATACAAATGGAGCTGCCAGCTTGTATGCCATTTGATCTGCTGGGTCTTGGAGCGCGTTCACAACTATACTTAAATAGAAACAGGCGATCATAACACAAGCTGCGTGTTTTTCCTAAACAATGGGGTGACATGCAACTAATCCAATGTCTTTTTCCACTAGGGAGAATTTACCATTTCTGATCGAGTGTTGACATCTGGAATTTGCATGTGTGTGTGTCTGCATCCATGAGAAAGAAAGAAAGAAAGCGAGACGGGGGAGAGAGAGAAGGGAGAGAGAGGGGGGGAGTGGGGAGAGGGGGTGTGAGAGAGACGGGGGTGAGAGAGAGAGACGGGGGTGAGAGAGAGAGACGGGGGTGAGAGAGATAGAGTGTGTGTGTGTGTGTGTGTGTGTGTGTGTGAAGAATGATGTTCCGAACCCCATCGTCTCTCACTGATCGTCATTCACTCATATAGCTCTCTTTTCTAGCAGAGCCTCCTCTGCCTTTAAATACACATTTATACAAAATAATTCCCCCTCATTCTGACAGCTGCCTGGAAGGCATTACAGGAGGCAGGAGGAGACACATCCCAGACCATCACCAGGAGCAAGATTAGAGCATTAAACAAGACAAATTAGCCTCTGTGCTTCACTATGGCAACATTAACTCTCTCCCCACTTTGTAAACACAAAGTCCTCATGTTCTTAATCTTTCTCCTCACCCACCTTTCAGGCCACCCGGGTTCCACCATGCACAGATCAATCTCTCTTTCATTCTGTCAGCTACATGGCCAGTGATTAGGCTAACATGGTCCAGTCAAGGCCATTTGAAGTGCTGGAAAAACAAACAGGTTTCAAAATGGCCGACAATGTTTGGGGGTGTGAAAATAAACGGCTGGAGGAGACATTACTTGCCGTGTCAGAACACTGATTCGATGTGTTTCCTTGCTGTTCTGACAGACTTTCAGGCTTCGTCATGAAACTCAACGCTCACAGCCATTCCTCATTCTAGGTTTAAACATGAAACAATTAAAGTCTTGTGAGTAATACCAGTTCACATTACACCTTGCCTGTGGATATCAAAGAGCAGGACTAATGTACAGTACTATAGCACCACAATGGAAAGAACCGCTGGCGCCAGAGGAACAGGAGCTTTCTCTCTTCCCAGGTAGACGGGATCAGGCTGCGTGGTACTGCATTACAAAGCAGAGCACCACCACTATCCATCATTGGACAGGACAGAGGCTGGTGGAGCAGAGCAGAGGCTCTAGCCCTCCCTGGCCCTCCATGACCACAGGTCCAGGGGTGAGTTCAAAGACCAGGTGGAGAGACTCCGACCCCCTCCTCTCCCTCTCTGAAGGAGTATTTATCACAGTGATGAATCTGCTCAACTATAACAGGGTAAAACACAAAGGAGCTGCTCGCTCCACTCTGGAAATAAACCTCCATCACCCTAATGTTCGCTCACCTACTCAGTCAGTCACTCAGCCCATCAGTCAGTGGCTGCCTGGCCAACTAACTGACTGGGTTAATGGTGTCACCAGCTCCTCAGGCTGGTTATTGTAAGCAGCGGCAGCGTGAGTCTGACCTGTCTGTCAGTGTGGGCCTCAGAGCCAGGGTTCCTTCATAGCCCTAGGCTGTCACCCCATAAGAGATGAGACCAAATGGGTGAGTCTGGGTGGGGTGGGGGGGCAGAGTGGGTGTGAGGGAGTCATCTCTGGAAGGTGTTGACAGAAGGCTGGTGTAATCAGGGACATCTGATCCATATACAATCAGACCTGAATGATCACTTTACAAATGGGCTGAGGTCTGAACTAAGGCCCTATGACCTTCTAATGCCTCAACTATGCTATTCAACAGTTTTTGTACATCACTCTGTGGCTATGTGCAGGGTAGGTTATTTTCTAAATGTAATCCATTGCCATTACTAGTAACCTATACAAAATTGTAATCTGTAAAGTAATTGTTGGATTATCCAAACTCAGTAACATAATCTGATTACTTTGTTATTTGTACTGGTCTGTGTTCAGTTGGAAATAAGGTTCACACTTATGGCTGGGTTGGTTTACTTTCCTCTTAAGAGGCATTAGAAGACAAAAAGGATCCTTAAATAAATTGGTATGTTATTATAGAAGTCTCTGATTTGTGGTTAGACTCACTGAGATGGAACAACAAGTAATCATCTAGGTAATAGTATATGTAAAATGATTACAATATTTCTGCTGGTAACATAGCTGATTACGTGTACAACCCTGCCGATGTGTCACAGTGTTGCCAATTTAGCGACTTGGTCGCTATATTTAGCGAGTATTCAGACCCCTCTAGCGACACATTTTCAAAAAAGCGACTAGCACAAATCTAACGACTTTTTCTGATGTTATTGGAGACTGATGTGAAAACACGTATCGTTCTTACTCTCCTCAACGAGCAGCGGGTGCTGCCGTGGGCCCCACCCCTGTCCCAAAGCACTCACAGGCGGCCCAGTCCTCGCGCAGCAGTCCCTCCCAGCTGCAGTCACCCCTCCCGTCCAGACTGCAAATGAATCGCGCTTGCGAGAAGCCGCTGCTGGCTGATCCCGCCCTGGCTTACATTAAAAACATTTTTTTTTACCTGAATTAGGGCCAGACTAGTTACCATAATTTTCTCCCATTGCCATTGACTGTTTTTTATATTGTCTCTTTTCTTTTTGGTCCATTTAGATTGTTAATGTCACGTTCGTTGAAAGGATCGGGGGGGGGCTGCCTAAATATGATCCCCAATCAGAGACAACGATAAACAGCTGTCTCTGATTGGGATCAGGCCAACATAAATATACAAAAACCCCTAGACCTAAAAAACCCTAGACATGCAAAAACCCTAGACATGCAAAAACCCTAGACATACAAAAACCCTAGACATACAAAAACCCTAGACATACAAAAACCCTAGACATACAAAAACCCTAGACATACAAAAACCCTAGACATACAAAAACCCTAGACATACAAAAACCCTAGACATACAAACTAGAGTACCCACCCTAGTCACACCCTGACTTAACTAAAATATATAGAAAACAGAGATATCGAAGGTCAGGGCGTGACAGTTAATGTAGATTGTATACAAAAAAACAAACAAAAAAATGTTATGGTTAAAAATGTTAATGTTTTACTGTGACTTGTTGTGGGCTCCTAAGTGGACCATAAGGTTAAAAACCAAAACAAATAAAGAAAACAAAAAAATAAAAAATAATAATAAATAAAATAAAATAAAAAACTAAGTAACTCCGCCCGAGTGTCTCTTTTGGGTCACTTTTTGCCGGTCCCAAGCCCGGATAAAGGAGGAGGGTTGGAATTGTGAAAAAAACAAGAATCGACAGAAGAAAGTTCATTTGTAGTTCTAAACATATTTAGGGTGTTTTTTACTCCCTTTTTGTCTCTCCCACGACGTTATTCCCCTCTCCTACAGCATCCATCACAATTACATGCACATGGACAATTATGCAAATTGGATGATGATGTCATTTAGCGACTTCTAGTGACTTTTAGGACAGCCAATAGCTACTTTCCTTACTGAGGAGTTGGCAACACTGGTGTCACATGAAGTGGAAATGTTTCTTCCCTTTCTCCCCACACAAACGTAGGCCTCCTGATTGTTTGGTACAAACATTGCTTGCTAAATTAACTACGTTATCACTAGTCACATCAAACATTGTGCTTTATATATAGAATGAATGCCAGCATTTGGTTACCATTATTCACAACATGTTAAGCATTGTTGTTTGGTATCACTAGCCAGTACTAGGCCCAGGCTTCCTAGATGAGCCCGAGCTGATCTAGTTCCCAGCATTACACCACGATAGCTTCACCCTCATGTGGATGCTACATTAGCAAGCATACTAGGTAGTGCTAGGTATCAGCAGCCAATCCAGTAAGGGCTGGAAGCTGTAGTGAGCTTCGATTGGTCAATAGCGCCTCAATGTCGCAGATTATTTGCATAATATTCAGCTTTCCCAACTTTGGTCCCGCCCTGTTCACTCTTTCTCGCCCATGCCCGCAACGCCCAACATTCTCCCTGCCCCTTTGCTTCCCTCCCTTGAAAACGAATGGCTTCCAATGTTTCAACGCCCCATATCGTGTTCAGTTAAGAGGTACCGTTAGCCAAGTCTCTCCCCCGCGGGACCGTTGAGCTAACGTAGGCTAATGCCATTAGCATGAGGTTGTCAGTAACAAGAACATTTCCCAGGACATAGACATATCTGATATTGGCAGAAAGCTTAAATTCTTGTTAATCTAACTGCACTGTCCAATTTACAGTAGCTATTACAGTGAAAAAATACCATACTATTGTTTGAGGAGAGTGCACAGTTCTGAACTTAAAAAGTTATTAATAAACCAATTAGGCACATTTGGGCAGATTTGATACAACATTTTTTACAGAAATTCAATGGTTCATTGGATCAGTCTAAAACATTGCACATACAACTGCTGCCATCTAATGACCAAAATATAAATTGCGCCTGGGCTGGAATAATACATTATGGCCTTTCTCTTGCATTTCAAAGATGATGGTACAAAAAGACACAAAAAACGCATGTTTTTCCTTTGTATTATCTTTTACCATATCTAATGTGTTATATTCTCCTACATTAATTTAACATTTCCACAAACTTCAAAGTGTTTCCCTTACAATGGTATCAATTTATATGCATATCCTTGCTTCAGGTCTTGAGCTACAGGCAGTTAGATTTGGGAATGTCATTTTAGGCGAATATTGAGGCGGATTCTTAAGAGGTTTTAAGAGGTGTTTTCATAGTTCTTAGAAACGTAATGTAATGTGAAAAGTATGCCTTTTTTCATGAAGGAGTTAGTTATTGACCATTGTAATGTTAAGTGTCCAATAGTACTGCCGTTAAAGTGTATTATCACAGTTCATAAAAAAATGTAGTCTACCTGTTTAAAGGTGAATGGTTTAGGGCAGATCCTTTAAGGATCCCCACTCTCTCCGATTAGGGAAGAGCTGCTCTTGAAGAGACATGTTGCTTGAAGCTTTGCTATTACTCAGTGGGAGTTTGCTTTTGAAATGGTCAAATGGGTGTTTTTACCTTGGCCAAGTAAGTTTATTGTTTTTTCAAGTTAATTATTTGTGTCAACTATTTTCATAATTTTTGCCATCTGTACATTTTTGTAAATACAATTCTCAATTCTGGATCCAGTCTTCTTCATCACCTGCACTGTAAATAAATACCATCTATTTTTGCACCTGAACCTCTGACTGTCTCAACAGCTGTTGTTCCACAACCAACTAAATAGGCTGCCGGGTCCTATTTCTTAACACCCTCCATCTCTCCATCTTGTTTGTCATGCATTTTGTTTCTGTTGTAGGACAACAACAAAAAAATGGAATAATCTCCACCATCATCATTCCACATAGCCATATTAGACAGAGCGCTACCACAACCTAGTCTAACTCCCATCAATCCAACCGTCCTCCTCTCCCCCTCCCTACCTGGTACCAGTCAGTCACCATGCTGTCCTGGTATAATCAGCAGCAACACAGGCCTGTATGAACACACAGCAGCTCAGAGAGACCATACGGACCAGAGAGAGGGACTACGTCAGTCTGCTCTGTTCCTCCTCACAGTCACTTTTCTCCCAATAAACAGACATTTTCATAAACACAGAGAAAGTGACTGTATATTAATGGAAAATATTCCACTGTATGGTGTGTGTGAGTATATTATTTCATATCCTATTTTTTTGGTGGTATGGTGCAGTAATCCACCTATAATCTGCAGGTAATCTACAGGTAATCCAGCTCTGGGAGGCATCTTCAGGCCATCTCAGACGGAATAACTGGGACCTTCATGTGGTCGACCATCATAGTCTGGTTTATCCTTCAAACCAGTTGAATGCCTCTGCTCACTAAAACCAGACCACTGCTCCAATGAGAAAGAACTTGTTTCCTCATAAGGAAATGTGCTCTGGGCTGTTAATGCATTATTTTCAAATACTTCAGTTGGATCTTCATTTTATCAACCTGTTGCAGGAGAACTTTCCTACTATGCAGGAAATGTACAACTTGTAGTGTATTTTAGGTTTAAAAAGGTTTCTGAAGTTTGTCATTTCTACTTAGAAATTTCTGACTTGATTTTCCCTAATGGAAAGTGTATCAACCCCTACAAAAATGTCCATTAATTATAATCCACATAATAATTCACATTTCCTGTTGCTGCAGGATTATTTTCCTGCTGTAGCAAACTGACTCAAATTAAGATCCTACATCTGTAGTGCAGGCAATGTTGAAACATTTGGTTCAGTGCCAGCACTAGTCACGGTTCCCCCCTCTCCTCCTCAGTGTGTGTATTCATTGCTGTATTGGATTAGCTGTGTTTATAAAGGTCTGGTCTGAGAACTGTACAAGAGCAAAGGTTTGAGGTTTAAAATAACTGGTGGATGGATACACATGGACAACATTAGCACTATCAGAGAGGCAGAGAGGGGGGAAACAGAGAGAGGGAGTAGGAACAGAGACGGGAGGAGTGTAGAAAATGAAAATGATGATTAAGAGTGATACTGTCCTACATTTGTGCTGGCCCATGAGTCAGTGGTGCCCTTCCTGTCCTTTGGTCTGGGGCCAGGTCTAATACCCAGCCTGTCTCTGAGGGTCATAGCTGATAGACAGACAGATGGACAGATCGGTCATCACTCCCATCAGCACCACCACAGGAGCACTGCATGCTGGGACAAGATCAGTTAGAGGAGGAGGATCACATCTATTTACAGGAGCAACAATAAGGATACAATATACCTTTCAGACACTTTCACTATCTCTCATACCCTCCCTCTCCCTCTCTCTACCCTTCCCATCTGCTTCTCGCTCTCTCATACCCTCCCTCTCCCTCTCTCTACCTTCCCATCTGCTTCTCTCTCTCTCATACCCTCCCTCTCCCTCTCTCTACCTTCCCATCTGCTTCTCTCTCTCTACCATCCATCTGCTTCTCTCTCTCTACCATCCATCTGCTTCTCTCTCTCTACCTTCCATCTGCTTCTCTCTCTCTACCTTCCATCTGCTTCTCTCTCTCTACCTTCCCATCTGCTTCTCTCTCTCTACCTTCCCATCTGCTTCTCTCTTTCTCTCTACCCTCCCATCTGCTTCTCTCTCTCTACCTTTCCATCTGCTTCTCTCTCTCTACCCTCCCATCTGCTTCTCTCTCTCTACCTGCCCATCTGCTTCTTTCTCTCTCCCCACCCATCTGCTTCTCTCTTTCTCTACCTTTCCATCTGCTTCTCTCTCTCTACCTCCCATCTGCTTCTTTCTCTCTCCTTGCCCATCTGCTTCTCTCTTTCTCTACCATTCCATCTGCTTCTCTCTCTCTCTACCTTCCCATCTGCTTCTCTCTCTCTACCTTCCCATCTGCTTCTTTCTCTCTCCTTTCTCATCTGCTTCTCTCTTTCTCTACCTTCCCATCTGCTTCTCTCTCTCTACCTTCCCATCTGCTTCTTTCTCTCTCCTTTCTCATCTGCTTCTCTCTTTCTCTACCTTCCCATCTGCTTCTCTCTCTCTACCTTCCCACCTGCTTCTCTCTCTATACCTACCCATCTGCTTCTCTCTCTACCTTCCCATCTGCTTCTCTCTCTTTACCTTCCCATCTGCTTCTCTCTCTCTACCTTCCCATCTGCTTCTCTCTCTCTACCCTCCCATCTGCTTCTCTCTTTCTCTACCTTCACATCTGCTTCTCTCTCTCTCTACTTTTCCATCTGCTTCTCTCTCTAACTTTCCATCTGCTTCTCTCTCTCTACCTTTCCATCTGCTTCTCTCTCTCTACCCTCCCATCTGCTTCTCTCTCTCTACCTGCCCATCTGCTTCTTTCTCTCTCCCCACCCATCTGCTTCTCTCTTTCTCTACCTTTCCATCTGCTTCTCTCTCTCTACCTCCCATCTGCTTCTTTCTCTCTCCTTGCCCATCTGCTTCTCTCTTTCTCTACCATTCCATCTGCTTCTCTCTCTCTACCTCCCCATCTGCCTCTCTCTCTCTACCTTCCCATCTGCTTCTTTCTCTCTCCTTTCTCATCTGCTTCTCCCTTTCTCTACCTTCCCATCTGCTTCTCTCTCTCTACCTTCCCATCTGCTTCTTTCTCTCTCCTTTCTCATCTGCTTCTCTCTTTCTCTACCTTCCCATCTGCTTCTCTCTCTCTACCTTCCCACCTGCTTCTCTCTCTATACCTGCCCATCTGCTTCTCTCTCTCTACCTTCCCATCTGCTTCTCTCTCTTTACCTTCCCATCTGCTTCTCTCTCTCTACCTTCCCATCTGCTTCTCTCTCTCTACCCTCCCATCTGCTTCTCTTCCTCTACCTTCACATCTGCTTCTCTCTCTCTCTACCTTTCCATCTGCTTCTCTCTCTAACTTTCCATCTGCTTCTCTCTCGCTCTCTCTCTACCTGTCCATCTGCTTCTCTCTCTCTACCTTTCCATCTGCTTCTCTCTCTCTCTCTCTCCTTTCCTATCTGATTCTGTTTCTCTCTGTGTCTGTCTCTCTCTCTTCCCTCTCTTTCTCTCACCCTCTCTCTCACTTCCACCTCCTTGTTCTATGTTGTTGCCTTGCCTCCAGTGCAAATAAATACACTTCAGTGATATCGGTTTTCCATGCTGCTCATGCCCCCCCAGACGACAGAAACATGTCAAACCACACAAATAAATAGCTCCCCTGGAACCCAAATAGTCTAATTGCTCAGATCCTGCATGAGGACCAGCTCAGATCCTGCATGAGGACCAGCTCAGATCCTGCATGAGGACCAGCTCAGATCCTGCATGAAGACCAGCTCAGATCCTGCATGAGGACCAGCCATGGAGTCTTGCAGCACAGCCTGTGCCAGAGGAAAGGAGAGCATGGATTAAACATCTCTCCCTGTAGCAAATAGAGTTGAGTAAGTTTCATCGACCTGGAGCAGATACTACGGAGCAGAGGAAGTATAGAGAAACCTATCAGTCTTTACCTTCGGGTTCCCATGCTGAACAGAGGGTAATGTTTGGCTATGGTGATATTGGATAGAGGAGGTCAACTGGAGAGACGAGAGAGAGAGAGAGAGAGCGAGACAGAGAGACAGAGAGTTAGAGAGAGAGAGAAAGAGAGAGAGAGAGAGAGAGAGAGAGAGAGAGAGAGAGAGAGAGAGAGAGAGAGAGAGAAAGAGAGAGAGAGAGACGGAGAGAGAGAGAGAGACAGAGAGAGAGAGAGGGAGAGAGACAAAGAGAGAGAGACAGAGAGAGAGAGGGAGAGAGAGAAAGAGAGAGAGACAGAGAGAGAGAGAGAGAGATACAGAGAGAGAGATACAGAGAGAGAGATACAGAGAGAGAGATACAGAGAGAGAGATACAGAGAGAGAGAGAGAGAGAGAGAGAGACAGAGAGAGAGAGAGACAGAGAGAGAGAGAGAGAGAGAGACGGAGAGAAGATCCACAAAGAATTCGAAAACAAATCCAATTTTGAAAAACTCCCATATCTACTGGGTGAAATTCCACAGTGTGCCATCACAGCAGCAAGATTTGTGACCTGTTGCCACGAGAAAAGGGCAACCAGTGAAGAACAAACACCATTGTAAATACAACCCATATTTATGCTTATTTATTTTATCTTGTGTCCTTTAGCCATTTGTACATTGTTAGAACACTGTATATATATATATAATATGACATTTGTAATGTCTTTACTGTTTTGAAACTTCTGTATGTGTAATGTTTACTGTTAATTTTTGTTGTTTTTCACTTTATATATTCACTTTGTATGTTGTCTACCTCACTTGCTTTGGCAATGTTAACACATGTTTCCCATGCCAATAAAGCCCTTGAATTGAATTGAATTGAATTGAATTGAATTGAGAGAGAGAGAGAAAGAGACAGAGAGAGAGGAGAGAGAGAGAGAGATACGGAGAGACAGAGAGAGAGGAGAGAGAGAGAGAAAAAGCTTCCACAACAAAGCCATCACCTACAGAGAGATGAACCTGGAGAAGAGTCCCCTAAGCAAGCTGGTCCTGGGGCTCTGTTCACAAACACAAACACACCCTACAGAGCTCCAGGACAGCAGCACAATTAGACCCAACCAAATCATGAGAAAACAAACAGATAATTACTTGACACATTGGAAAGAATTAACAAAAAAACTGAGCAAACTAGAATGCTATTTGGCCCTAAACAGAGAGTACACAGCGGCAGAATACCTGACCACTGTGACTGACCCAAAATTAAGGAAAGCTTTGACTATGTACAGACTCAGTGAGCATAGCCTTGCTATTGAGAAAGGAAGCCGTAGGCAGACCTGGCTCTCAAGAGAAGACAGGCTATGTGCTCACTGCCCACAAAATGAGGTGGAAACTGAGCTGCACTTCCTAACCTCCTGCCCAATGTATGACCATATTAGAGAGACATATTTCCCTCAGATTACACAGATCCACAAAGAATTCGAAAACAAATCCAATTTTGATAAACTCCCATATCTACTGGGTGAAATTCCACAGTGTGCCATCACAGCAGCAAGATTTGTGACCTGTTGCCACGAGAAAAGGGCAACCAGTGAAGAACACACACCATTGTAAATACAACCCATATTTATGCTTATTTATTTTTTCTTGTGTCCTTTAACCATTTGTACATTGTTAAAACACTGTATATATATAATATGACATTTGTAATGTCTTTATTGTTTTGAAACTTCTGTATGTGTAATGTTTGCTGTTAATTTTTATTGTTTATTTCACTTTATATATTCACTTTATATATTATCTACCTCACTTGCTTTGGCAATGTTAACACATGTTTCACATGCCAATAAAGCCCTTGAATTGAATTGATTTGAGAGGAGAGAGAGAGAGAGAGACAGAGAGACAGAGACAGAGACAGAGAGAGAGAGAGAGAGAGAGAGAGAGAGAGAGAGAGAGAGAGAAAGAGAGAGAGAGAGAGAGATACGGAGAGAGATACGGAGAGAGAGAGAGAGAGAGAGAGAGAGAGAGAGTGTGTCTGTGTGTGAGAGAGAAAGAAGTTGCTTTCCTTTCAACCTGAGGAAATTAAAATTGTTTTCAAATGTTTTCCCAGCCTGTGAGAGTTAGAGTTCATAACCCACTAATCACAACCACAAGGCCAAGTCTAACTTGACACACTAATTTCACACACTAACGCAGAGACACTCACTATCTCAAACTACAATGAAACAGATCACATCATTGTAAAACCATTCTGATCCAGTTCACAAGTCAAAAGAGATCATATTCAACTGGATTCATTCAAATGCACATTCCCATCCAGTGCCAATATGATCATTCATCCATTTACCTGTGTGTATGTGCACTACAGTCTTGCAGTCCAGTAGTCATAGCTACCAACCTCATACATGCATACTGTACCTCATTCAGAAGTCTATTTCCACACTATCGAACACAGCGTCTTTTCTCTTCTGGTCCTTAATATTTATGTTGACCATGTTTGCATTAGACTGTGGTGCCGTTATCATTGGCTGGAAGCAGCTTCAAAGGCTGAGGAACCATGTCTATGCTCATCACACAATATTTACAATGGTTTGCAAACAAAATAAACGTTTTCTGGACATGCAAACACAAAGAGTTTGATTGGGGGCCCTGTGGCTATGGACCTGGGCCTATAATCAACATACTGGTAATTACGTCATGGAATTGATACTGTATGTTATGGAATGAAGCAGATGCAGTGTTCTCATGGTGCAGAGTCTTAAACTCCATCTAGTGGTGGACATCACTATGACCCCACACCAATATCTGTGTAAAAACAGATCGAGCCACTTAGATCAAGCTTAGATCAAGCCATCCTCTAGCTCTCCTCAACCCCTCCCTTCCTGTCCATAGATGAGTCTGTGTTTTTAATGTTAAATTGTCCTGCTCTGATCACTCAGCCACCCCCACCCACCCCCGCACCCTGCCTCCTCTCCCAGAGGCACACCCTGCTCTAAAAGCATTTTTAATTATGGCGCCCATTAGAGTTGGGCTGGCTCTCTGCTCCGCTCTGCTTTGTCCTGCACACAAACTGTCCTGCTTTGACTTGATGACAAAAAACCTGCAGTGACATTGACCTGCTCCACGTGTCTCTCATCTCACTTATGAACAGAGAAGGGATGTCAGCTGGACGCTCATCAGTGGAAAAATTTAGTGAGGCGGGAGAGAGGTAAAGAGACCGAGTGAGGGGGAGAGAGGTAAAGAGACCGAGTGAGGGGGAGAGAGGTAAAGAGACCGAGTGAGGGGGAGAGAGGTAAAGAGACCGAATGAGGGGGAGAGAGGTAAAGAGACCGTGTGAGGGGGAGATAGGTAAAGAGACCGAGTGAGGGGGAGAGAGGTAAAGAGACCGTGTGAGGGGAGAGAGGTAAAGAGACCGAGTGAGGGGGAGAGAGGTAAAGAGACCGAGTGAGGGGGAGAGAGGTAAAGAGACCGAGTGAGGGGGAGAGAGGTAAAGAGACCGAGTGAGGGGGAGAGAGGTAAAGAGACCGAGTGAGGGGGAGAGAGGTAAAGAGACCGAGTGAGGGGGAGAGAGGTAAAGAGACCGAGTGAGGGGGAGAGAGGTAAAGAGACCGAGTGAGGGGAAAGAGGTAAAGAGGACCGAGTGAAGGGGAGAGAGGTAAAGAGACCGAGTGAGGGGAGAGAGGTAAAGAGACCGAGTGAGGGGGAGAGAGGTAAAGAGACCGAGTGAGAGGGAGAGAGGTAAAGAGACCGAATGAGGGGGAGAGAGGTAAAGAGACCGAGTGAGGGGGAGAGAGGTAAAGAGACAGAGTGAGGGGAGAGAGGTAAAGAGACAGATGAGGGGGAGAGAGGTAAAGAGACCGAGTGAGGGGGAAAGAGGTAAAGAGACCGAATGAGGGGGAGAGAGGTAAGAGACCGAGTGAGGGGGAGAGAGGTAAAGAGACAGAGTGAGGGGGAGAGAGGTAAAGAGACAGAGTGAGGGGGAGAGAGGTAAAGAGACCGAGTGAGGGGGAAAGAGGTAAAGAGACCGAGTGAAGGGGAGAGAGGTAAAGAGACCGAGTGAGGGGGAGAGAGGTAAAGAGACCGTGTGAGGGGAGAGAGGTAAAGAGACCGAGTGAGGGGGAGAGAGGTAAGAGACCGAGTGAGAGGGAGAGAGGTAAAGAGACCGAATGAGGGGGAGAGAGGTAAAGAGACCGAATGAGGGGGAGAGAGGTAAAGAGACCGAGTGAGGGGGAGAGAGGTAAAGAGACAGAGTGAGGGGGAGAGAGGTAAAGAGACCGAGTGAGGGGGAGAGAGGTAAAGAGACCGAGTGAAGGGGAGAGAGGTAAAGAGACCGAGTGAGGGGAGAGAGGTAAAGAGACCAAATGAGGGGAAGAGAGGTAAAGAGACCGAGTGAGGGGGAGAGAGGTAAAGAGACCGAGTGAGAGAGAGAGAGGTAAAGAGACCGAGTGAGGGGGAGAGAGGTAAAGAGACCGAGTGAGGGGGAGAGAGGTAAAGAGACCGAGTGAGGGGGAGAGAGGTAAAGAGACCGAGTGAGGGGGAGAGAGGTAAAGAGACCGAGTGAGAGGGAGAGAGGTAAAGAGACTGAGTGAGAGGGAGAGAGGTAAAGAGACCGAGTGAGGGGGAGAGAGGTAAAGAGACCGAGTGAGGGAGAGAGAGTAATAAACCTGAATGTTTCTATTCATCTCCCTGAAGTGGAGACGTCTGGCTTTGGCAGACTGAGCACAAAAAAAGGAAGAAGTGAATGTAAATATAGAAAGGTCAATGTGGTGGACAGTGTGACTCAACTACTGAACAGCTATTAGTGTACTTCACATATCCATTTTCATTCATTTATCTGCCCCGACCATGAAATCAAAATCAAAACGTCACTGCCATATTTTGTGTTGCATTAAGGTGCATTAACCTGTGACTGTGTATGAGAGAAAACAGAGTAAACTTCACAGGCACGGCAGGGGAGAAAATGTAGTGTGTGTGTGTGCGTGTGTGTGTGTGCGTGGTGACTGTGTGTTTGTTTATCTATGCTCCTCTGGCTTTCTGGTCTGCATAAAATACTAATCCAATAGTCACCGCTCTGAGAAAAGAGTTCTGTTTCTGACCCCTGGTTCACGGTTGCTTCCTGTTCCGACCAATCAGACGAGTCTGTCCGTCGTTGACTGGCTGCTACAGAACCTCTCATGTTACTCTGGGATCAAATGGGGCTTGGAAGCAAGGTAGCATTTCTATGGAGGCCATACAGCTACAGCATCTCAAACCAACCCGCTTCAAAGGGTGCCAGTCCACCCCCTGAAGGCACCCTGCTGCATCGCCCTCCATCCCTCCCAGTCTGGACCTCAATGCCAGGTGACACAGGGTGCTCAGACAGACCTTGAAGTCTGACACCTTCACACCACGGTCCCTAAGCCCCACCCGGTGACCTTCTCTGTCTGTGAGCCACAGAGCATCCCAGCTGAGCAGGGCCATACTTTGATCAGATGGGAACTATGGAAACTTCATTGACACCATAGACCTGAGCACTAACTTAGATAAGATCAGCATTTGGATCATGGAATGAACAGAAGACATTTTGGAGACCACTGCTTTTTAATGGATATCAGGTGTTGACCAGAGCCCGAAGAACAACGACGAGGCCATTAGAACAAGGGCTCACCTGTGGTTTGTGATTGTGCATGTCAGGAGGATGTGGTGAGGGAAGGGGCTGAGTGATGATGATACTCCACAGGGAGAGAGGTGATGCTGACAGACCTTTATTATGAACAGACTGTAATTCCATCTCTTTCAAATCAACAGAGGTTATTACCTCTCCAAATCACCACAGGCACTAGGAAACTAGCATTGTAACCTTGTCACACATAGTTGTTATCTGAGAGAAGGGCATGGGACTGAATTATCCTCAATTATCCACGAGGTAAATCAGTCACGTTGATTAGCATGCTACCTGGTTAAATGGATTTCCCATAGAAGAGCCTGTGGCAAAAATCCAAATGGATTGAGTATACGCCCTGGGTGACACCACGATGATGCATGGTCTTAGTAACCAACCAGGAAATGCTTGTGAGCTGAGTAGTTCCCATATTTAGGGTTAAAGGTCGTGAAAATGCCAGATTGGTTTAAGCCATGTCACTCAATAGAGACATAACGGAGTTTGAATGAACCTCAGCAGCAAACCCTCAAGGGGGGATGGAAAGCTAGCTCCCCTCCAGTAGATGTTTGTTTTTGGTATTAGAGGGAGGTTAAACAGTTTAAGCTGAGCAGAGGTGGAATAAGAATAACCCTCTAGTGTTAAGACTGAGCACTTCTCTCTCCCATAGTGTGTAAACCCAAACAAACATCAACGCGACGCCGAGACGCTATGAGATACTAACACCAGACACTTAAACTAGATATAGACTGAGGTATTATGAACAAGGACAAGATGTTGATCAGAAGCACATGGGGGTGAGCGTATTCACTTCTTCTCTGTCTCTCCATTTTTCTCTCTATATGCCTCCCATTCACTTCTTCCCTTTCATTCCATCTTTCTCTCTATATGCCTCCCATTCACTTCTTCTCTGTCTCTCTGTCTTTCTCTCTATATGCCTCCCATTCACTTCTTCCCTGTCTCTCCATCTTTCTCTCTATATGCCTCCCATTCACTTCTTCCCTGTCTCTCCATCTTTCTCTCTATATGCCTCCCATTCACTTCTTCCCTGTCTCTCCATCTTTCTCTCTATATGCCTCCCATTCACTTCTTCCCTGTCTCTCCATCTTTCTCTCTATATGCCTCCCATTCACTTCTTCTCTGTCTCTCCATCTTTCTCTCTATATGCCTCCCATTCACTTCTTCTCTGTCTCTCCATCTTTCTCTCTATATGCCTCCCATTCACTTCTTCCCTGTCTCTCTGTCTTTCTCTCTATATGCCTCCCATTCACTTCTTCTCTGTCTCTCCATCTTTCTCTCTATATGCCTCCCATTCACTTCTTCTCTGTCTCTCCATCTTTCTCTCTATATGCCTCCCATTCACTTCTTCCCTGTCTCTCCATCTTTCTCTCTATATGCCTCCCATTCACTTCTTCTCTGTCTCTCCATCTTTCTCTCTATATGCCTCCCATTCACTTCTTCCCTGTCTCTCCATCTTTCTCTCTATATGCCTCCCATTCACTTCTTCTCTGTCTCTCCATCTTTCTCTCTATATGCCTCCCATTCACTTCTTCCCTGTCTCTCCATCTTTCTCTCTATATGCCTCCCATTCACTTCTTCTCTGTCTCTCCATCTTTCTCTCTATATGCCTCCCATTCACTTCTTCTCTGTCTCTCCATCTTTCTCTCTATATGCCTCCCATTCACTTCTTCTCTGTCTCTCCATCTTTCTCTCTATATGCCTCTGGCTCTGCTACACACAGAACAAGAGAAAACTAAAAATGTCTGAAATTAAAGGAGTCATTTTACAGTGCACTGGGTCGGACTGTCAGTATGTCTGGAAGTAATCCACTCCTAAGACAAAAAGAGAGGAAAAAAGATGACAAGATTTTTTTTAATCGTCTGTCCTCCGGTTGTGACTCAATTATCCCACCGTGGTCCACTTACCCAACATTAACTTTCTATTAGACTCAATTATCCCACCGTGGTCCACTTACCCAACATTAACTTTCTATTAGACTCAATTATCCCCCCGTGGTCCACTTACCCAACATTAACTTTCTATTAGACTCAATTATCCCACCGTGGTCCACTTACCCAACATGAACTTTCTATTAGACTCAATTAACCCACCGTGGTCCACTTACCCAACATTAACTTTCTATTAGACTCAATTATCCCCCCGTGGTCCACTTACCCAACATTAACTTTCTATTAGACTCAATTATCCCCCTGTGGTCCACTTACCCAACATGAACTTTCTATTAGACTCAATTATCCCACTGTGGTCCACTTACCCAACATTAACTTTCTATTAGACTCAATTATCCCCCCGTGGTCCACTTACCCAACATTAACTTTCTATTAGATTTGCAGGCAGAGCCAGGGGGAGACAGGGGGCTGATACTCAACATGGGACAGTTTCGGGAAAAATAGACCTCTGGGGAAACACAAAGAAAACACACATAGGCACTCAATGCACAGACACAATCTTTCACAAACCAGATAGAAAGACGGAAGGCTGTGAGCGCAGGGACCAACGGTGGTTATGGGAAAGTGAAAGCGAGAGTAGAGGCGGAACCACGGCTGGTGGGTTCTCTTCCCCTTGCTCTCTCAGAGGAAGAGAGGAGGAAATGAAACATAAATAAAGGAGGGATCTATCAGGATTAATGGAGCCTGAGCCTCAACAGAGCTGGAGATTTACACCTCCTTCCATCCTCTTTCCTTTCTCCTTACAAATCCACTTCTCCACTCTTCTTTCCCCCCTTTTACCAGTGGTGGAAAACGAACTCAAAAGTCATACTTGAGTGAAAGTATAGATATCTTAATAGAAAATTACTCAAGTAAAAGTGAAAGTCACCCAGTAAAAAACTACTTGAGTAAAAGTCTAAAAGTACTTGGTTGTAAATATACTTAAGTATCAAAAGTAAATGGAATTGCTCAAATGTACTTAACTTCTTATCAAAATATATTATCTATCAAAAGTAAAAGTAATTATAATTTCTAATTCCTTATATTATGCAAACCAGACAGCACAATTTCATTTTTTTTTTTAATTTACAGATAGCCAGGGGCACACAACAACACTTGACATTAATTAACAAACAAAGCATTTGTGATTTGTGATTAGTGAGTCCTCCAGACCAGAGGCAGTAGGGATGATCTCTTGATAAGTGAGTTGGACCATTTTCCTGTCAAGTACTTTTGGGTGTCAGGGAAAATGTATGGAGTTAAAGGTAGATTATTTTCTTTAGGAATGTAGTGAAGTAAAAGTAAAAGTAGTCAAAAATAAATAGTAAAGTACAGATACCCCCAAGAAACTACTTAAGTAGTAGTTTAAAGTATTTTTGCACCACTGACTTTTACATTTGAGTCATTTCACAGACACTCTTATCCAGAGCAACTAGGGTGAAATGCCTTGCCCAAGGGCACTTTGACAGATTTTTCATCTAGTTGGCTCAGGGAATCGAACCAGCGACCTTTCGGTAACTGGCCCAATGATCTTAACCGCTAGGCTACCTGTCGCCCTTGTCCTCTACTTTAAAGTAAGAAACACGTGGAATACCACAGGGCAGGGTTATAACAGAACAACTCATTGTCAGTGATGTGCTTAAAGTGGATCCTATAGTTGTGAAATCCCAGGAGATTGGCAGAGACTTGAAGAGAGAAAGAGAGAGAGAGAGACCCAGGTGTAACTCTGCTACTGCTGCTGATGACAACCAGACCACCTTCCCCTCTACTGACGTTATATTTTGTTTCTCCTCAGCATTTCTTTCCACAAGAAAATAGACTTGTAGATTACAGGTGAAACAGACTCTCTGATGAGGGAAGCACTTAGCTGGAAGACTTGGCAGAGACTGTTGAAGTTTGATTCATCCCAACCAACCACCCAGGGCCCAGCCAAAAATAAAAACTCTCCTAGTATTTCAGTTGATGTGCAGGTGATACTGTTAGACATAATATACACAGACATGTTAGGGTGGCAGGTAGCCTAATAGTTAGAGCGTTGGACTAGTAACCGAAAGGTTGCAAGATCGAATCCCCAAGCCGACAAGGTAAAAATCTGCCGTTCTGCCCCTGAACAAGGCAGTTAACCTACTGTTCCTAGCCGTCCTTGAAAATAAGAATTTGTTCTTAAATGACTTGCCTCGTTAAATAAAGATGTTACCTTGTTCATGTAACATATAAAATGAGCCCATGTCAGATGCACCTACACACTACACATACAAGTAACTGCCAAAATGAAGGAAACACCAACATAAAGTGTCTTAATAGGGTGTTGGGCCACCATGAGCCAGAACAGCATCAATGCAGCTTGGCACAGATTCTACAAGTATCTCTATTGTAGGGATGCAATATTCATCTTCCACAAGCAAGAAATTCCATCATTTGTTGTGTTGTTGATGGTGGTGGAAAACACCGTCTCAGGCACCATTCCAGAATCTCCCATAAGTGTTCAATTGGGTTGAGATCTGGTGACAGACGGCCATGGCATGTGGTTTACATCATTTTCATGCTCATCAAATCATTCAGTGAGTACCCCCTGTATATAGCCCAGCTATTGTAATTTACTGCTTCTATTTAATCATTTGTTATTCTTCTATTACATTTGGGGGGGATTTTCTTAAAAATGCAATATTGGTTAAGGGCTTGTAAGTAATTATTTCACTGTAAGGTCTACACCTTACATGTGCGCATGTGACAAATACAATTTGATTTGATTTGAGTACTCGTGGACTGGGGGATGGGGGCATTGTCATCCATAGCCATGTTAGCCAAAATAATGGCCTGCCAACATTTTTAAACATGACCCAAAGAATAATGGGATTTTAATTGCTTAAATAACTCAGGAACCACACCTGTGTGGAAGCACCTTCTTTCAATATACTTTGTATCCCTCATTTACTCAAGTGTTTTCATTATTTTGGCAGTTACATGTAACTACATTAGCCTCACTGCCGGTAAATGCATGACAGATTCACATGCTACAATAGCTCCCCCTAGTGTCAACTGATCAAATGGCTACGGTTTGCTAAAGACTGTAGACTGGACTAAACTAAGACACAAATGTCCTGAGTAAGGACAACATTCAGTTAAAATGATAAATGTTTCAGTATATAGTATTAACCAAAACATTGGATCTGACAGCTTGAGTTTGACCCTTAATTAAGCCACTATGCCAGCAGGGTGTGTCCAAACCTAGGACACTAGAGGGCACCCACACCTCACTGATCACACCAGTGTTCCCCAGACCAGCTCTCACCATGCTCCCTCTGCCTGGCTGTCGCCTGCAGCGCCTCATTCAAATTGAATTACACAGTGAAATAGGATTACATGTTAGAGAACTATTGTTGGAGTCTGGAAGAAAAGTAGACTCAGTACATATTAACACAAACACACATTCCTGTCTGGCATTCTGATTCAAGTCTTGAATAAAACTAGACTGGGAGAATATATTGTTACACATGCTATTCCCTGGTGTAGCATGATGACTTATTTTAGCATTCAGCCTCTGCTTATCTTGAGTGAGTAAAGAAACTGAGTTATGGGCCTATAACAATGTGTGGTGGTGAATGCGTATGTATGAATGAAACAGTGCTGAGTTATGGGCCTATAACAATGTGTGGTGGTGAATGCGTGTGTATGAATGAAACAGTGCTGATTTAGAGACACTTTATTATGGCTGGTGTTCCACTAGATAGTGGGTTGGGGAGCTGATATCCCTTTATAGACGGCTTGTTGCTTCTTCCATGACCCTCTCTGGTACACAGGGACGCCTCTGAGGCAGAATACAATTAAAAAGAGAGAAGTTTATAGAGTCTAAAATAATCTAACAGACATCTAGAGCCCTCCTGAGCCTGGGTACTCATTCTTAACCTTCATCAGCATTTAGTGATGCATAATGAGAATAGAAAGGGGGACTATTGAGTGTGTGTGTGTGTGTGTCAGATGGATAGAGGAGAGCACGTCAGAGACCTCCTTCTCTTTGATGTCTCAGTCATATGGCTGATTGACACACTCCACAGAGACCTTATCCTCCAGTGACCTCTCACCTCTGACCTCAGTCTTGTATGAGGGTAGAGTCTCTGGCTATCACAGATTTATAGCTAATTAACCCCTGAACTGAGATCAATTAACCCTGTAACATCACCTTAATAGATAGCCAAACAAGCTGTATTAGCAGATACAGATAACTCCAAATTTCACAAAGGTCAAAGGGTATTGTAACATTTGAGATCCAGAGGAAAGCAGGAAGCTGAGGAAAAGATATCATCTATCAGATAGAAAAAAACGTAGACGGATAGACAGACAGACTGACAGACTGAACCAGACTGACTGAACCAGACAGACAGACAGACAGACTGAACTGGATCGACTGAACCAGACAGACAGACATTATGTTTCTATCTAATGAAGTGGAAGTAGAGCCGAGCAGTGAGCAGCAGCAGTATATGCTGACACTTCAGATATCCAGTAGTCCGGCCCATTAACCTGCTCCTAATGAACTGTGTTATAGGAAATGTTTTTATTAATCACACAGCACCGGGTGACACACGTGTGCTCTCCAGGCTCACTGTGTACATCAATAAGCTTCAACGAGGCTGTAGATTGACTAGACACCCTGCAGGAAACTACATCAGGGCCAAGCAAGCTGCTCACAGCGTTCATGTGTCCATCAGAATGAAAAGGGATCCATTCAGCTTCGGGACTGACATAACAAAGTCAGAACCGGCCCTAACCAACAAGGGAAGTTCCTGTCCTTCAGATGTCATTGAGGAAAACGTTATGTATGCCCCATGTGTGTTGGCATTGGTTAACACTGAAATGTGACTGTGACATGGTCATGATCACCACCTGTTGCACACAGCAGGTGAACCACAATGGTCAGAGACAGTCTGTTAGTCTCCAGAAGGTCATAGAAAAGTTTATTCCAATCATTTGCATCAATAGCTTGATTCCCTAAATGCATTAAATGGGTTTCCAAACAGCAGCCATCATTATCATACATAATGACATGCTTGGTTCCACTGACATAATGTGTGCAAAAGTGCAAACCAGTCAATTAGTTTAGTAGAACCACAGTGGGTTTGACTATGTTCTGCTTGACTGCTGATGAGAAATAGTGTGAGGGCATGAGAGAGAGATAGTTGGGGGCACAGGCATGAGGGGCAGGGAGAGAGAGAGAGAGAGAGAGAGAGACTGTTTAAACGTCAATGCCCGTATACGATTCCTTGTCAGTCCACACACGCTGATATGAGCAACGCCAAGGATTCCATTCATCAACTAGGCTTCACCGCGGTGGATATACACTGATACAGCCGAACAGATAGCATCTACTTCATTCTCACTCACACGGCTGCAGGTTGAGCAGGAATTGCATACACTATTTTTCGTGGATGGTAATGCGGTACATTCTCATGGATTTCCAATGTTCTAGTGATTGGACTCAAACCCGGGAAAAGTAAAAGGACAGGTGCGTGTTGAAGGAGCCCAGGTGTAGCAGCTGAGCCTACGTTGGACATGGGACCCTATCTTAGCTTTGGGGAATACAGTGCGGAAGGAATAGCGTCTTCGTGAAGGAAAGCTGACTTCGGGCTGAAGCGGGAATCTGAGGCACTGCGCGCGGCAGAAAAATGCGTTCCAACCACGGCTTTATCTTGCTTCTCCTTAACGGAACAGCGTGCTTGGTAAGCAAGAGGGGCGGAGGTGCCCAGCAGTGTAAAAAAAAAAAAGTTACACCAGTCATATGTGTGTCTGTGTCCATAGTTCCATGTCCATTCACCCCCGTCGTTAATAGGCTACCTCTTCCTTCAGACATGTGCCACTCATTTGTTTGGCGAAAAGTGAAGGGAATTAACTGTGCATATGGTGTCGCACGAGCTACTGGACCCGACAAGGTTCCCTCTCCCAGGGCAGAGACCCGCGTCAGTGAGTAAGCTGTGAGCGGTTGTCATGGATAGCATGCTGCGCCACGGACAACGGTCCCGTTCATTAAGTGTGCCTCGAAACTCCATATTGGAGTTCCTCGGTTGAAGCCTATTCTATCCGTTGCTGAAGTTATTTATTGATGGACAACGAAAGAGGACTGACTCTTTGACCGATCATTACTATTTGTTATTAAAAAAAATGTGAAAGATAACTTAATAACGGTACAAAGGCGAGACGAATAGGCTACCTGGCATGAGACACAGTGCAACGTGTGTCCCCCCATACAGGTAATGCCTGGTCAATATTTTAATGTTTCATTGTGCAAGGTTGAGTAAAAAAAAAAAGATGGAATTTCTCGAATTTTATATTGACCACTAGCTGATTATTGCAGGCAACACAAATCGACGTTAGTGCACAACCTGGTGTATACTCAAATCAAAATGATGTTATGATTAATGATCTGCAATTACCACAGGATTTAGAGTCCTGGTAAATTTAACGATTTTAATGAGATAAACATAACTAACATCAAGATGAAACTAAGTGCCTTATGGGGCATGTTTATTGACCATGCTGTGTGCAAAATTTTAGCCTAGACTTTAATTTTCTAAACAAATTTACGTCATCATGCTTTACATTTATATCTATATATAGATTAACAATCTAATTTGGCAAATTTAGAGGCAAATTGTAGCATCAAGAACAAAAACTGAATGACGGAGGCTAAATTCAAGTGTTGTCGCAAGGTTGCTTCTTTGATGTGTTGTGTTGTGTTCTGTTGTGACACCTTTGTGTCAGAGCGGCCGACCTTGTGGCTTTGTAAAGGCACACACACTGAATAACCTTGGGCGCTTCTGACTGAACAAAGACTGTAGTCTACAGGTGAATGTAGGCTAATAATAAACTATTCAAAGAGTTATTACCCATTGGGCACAGATGTCAGTTCAACGTCTAGTTATCGTTGAGTTGGCAACTAATGTAAAGTCAAGGTGAAATCAACAAAACATGTCACCATGTCATTGGATTTAGTTTAAAAGTTGGGTGAAAAAAGACGAAATCCCTTTTTGTTGATTTTTTTTTTCAAATCCAATCAGTTTTCCACATTGATTCAATGTTATCACATTGATTTATTCGATAGAAATGGCGTGGAAACAAGTTGATTAAACCAGTTTTTACCCACTGGGTAGTTGCCTAATCCAGGATTTTAAGCACAACAAATTCGTAAAATATAGTAAGAATTGGATTCTTAACATATCATACGAATTGCAAAAACATTTTTTTTTAAATATTAAAGGATGTAACCACAGAGTTTCTAAACCCAGAGGTGCAATATCGCAAGACTTCCTGGGAACACTTGCCAAACAAACCAAGCAGAGCAGGCTGGGGTTTCAGAAGTCAGTGAGAGAAGTGACATTTGTTTCCTTAGTTGTTCATTTTCTTGAAATCTAAAGGCACAACCTAGATTCGACCCAACGCCAAGTAGTTGAACATATTATTACTCCAACCTCGTGAAAGTGACAAACTGACACCTTCTCATTTTCCTCAAAACCAACATTATATCGAAGCACTGCCTTTGATTTGACGGCCAGCACATTGCAGTTCCCCTTAGACTCAGTGACTTGTTTCAGCCCACTAGCCAACATCACCATGACATCGCCTATAAGTGTGATTAGGGATTTCTATTGGAGAAGCAGTTTCTGTCTACGTACTGTGCTGTCTTTGATGTAACATATTACACGAAATGGATGACATGGTACACAATTTGATGAGGTAGTACACAAAAAACAGGGACAATTTATGGCTCTTGAGCACCACTTTCAAAACTACTGGCTGAAATGATACAAAAGTTTGAGAGTGCGTCATAAAGTAGGTAAGCTATTTTAAATAAAGACATAGGCCACTGTTTAGTCTACGTGAAATTAAAATGAGATTATGAATCCTTCAAAATAAAAGTCATCATCAGGCCAAATCTACCACCGTCTCAAAAGTATTTTTCTTCATTGATTGAACACATCTTACAAAGGATTTGGGTCGTAAGAATGTTCCCCTTCCATTTCCTCCCATCTAAGAGAGAGTTGTTAGGAGCCGGAGAGCATGTTTACGCTTCAAGGTGTATGTTCACACATGCTTGCCACATACTCTCAAATGCAGCAGCTTTGCACTAATGATGTAATTCATTGGAGTGCAGTTTCTATCAATATTCTACCATGTTGCCTATCTAAAAACCGTGGCGCACCACATCTCTCAGCAGGGAATCTTGGGTAATTCATTAGCAGCATGACATTGATAAATTATAGAGCAATTAATAAATTATACAACTTATTACACAATAGAGCTCGGATTAATAATGATAGACCATGCATTTATATTCAAATTCAGCTGATTTCCCTATTGTACCGCCCCACTCAATATCAGTGTGTAGCCTTTGTCTCTAGGGTGTATAAACCCACTCTGTCTGGATGGAAATAAGGTTATTAATACTCTATCAACATGAAGAAAGCAACAATAATGTGATGGATTTAGCGTCTCAAATGTTAATTACTATGCCAAGCATTGGTTGATATGAATAATAATAATAATGAGAAATTATAGTACGTTTTTGGCGAGGGTTTAGCAATGTTTCATTCTATGACATGCAGCTCAGAGATGGGATTCATTTGTTTTTAATGGACTAAATGGCTCGAGCATTCAGTGTTATACAGTCAAGAGCCTATTACAACTAATGTGTTGGTTAAATGTTTATATTAGGGCTATTAACTCAGCACTAGTCTCATAGCAATACCATTAGATCCTTACAGTAAGACAGGCAATATCAGGGGCTTTCTCCAGGTTCACACGCACACACACACACAGATCGAGAGAGAAAGACCGAGCGAGAGACAGGTAAGGGGAGTCTGGCTCCTAGCATATCCACTGTGTGCCTTGTGCCCATGCTCATAATGACTGGGGTTACAAAAGGGATGAATAAGGAAGAGAGTGCAGAAAGGGAGAGTTAGCAGTCAAATACAGGGCGAGGGACAGCCTAGTGTGGATAGGATAGAAAAAGACAAGGAGAGAAATGTGTAGAACAGCATACAACGAGAACAGAGAGTATGGAGAGAGACAGAATGAAATGAAAGAGTTGGGGGAGAGAAAGACGGAGGGAAGGAGAGGGATTGAAATGGATAGAGCGTAGAATAGATGGAGGAGTAAGAGTAGTAGTAATAATAATAATACATTTTATTTGGTGGACGCCTTTCAGGACACTCAAGGACATTTTCCATTAACAGTACGTCTACATCAAATCAAGTGTAACAATCCATGTGCAATTATAAATCAAAGGACCAGACAAAACAGGACACATAAAATGAGGAGGGGGGGCTTGGGTAGAGGATATAAACCAAGTTTAGGGTAAGGGTTTGAGTTTAGGGGGTAGGGTTGGGAATAGGCAAAGTGAAGGGTTTGGGTTTAGGGGGTAGGGTTGGGAATAGGCAAAGGGAAGGGTTTGGGTTTAGGGGGTAGGGTTGGGAATAGGCAAAGGGGAGGGTTTAGGGTAAGGGTTTAGGGGAAGGGTTTAGGGGGTAGGGTTGGGAATAGGCAAAGGGGAGGGTTTAGGGTAAGGGTTTGGGTTTAGGGGGTAGAGTTGGGAATAGGCAAAGGGAAGGGTTTAGGGTAAGGGTTTGGGTTTGGGTTGGGAATAGGCAAAGGGAAGGGTTTAGGGTAAGGGTTTGGGTTTAGGGGGTAGGGTTGGGAATAGGCAAAGGGGAGGGTTTAGGGAGTAGGGTTGGGAATAGGCAAAGGGAAGGGTAAGGGTTTGGGTTTAGGGGGTAGGGTTGGGAATAGGCAAAGGGGAGGGTTTAGGGTAAGGGTTGGGAATAGGCGAAGGGGAGGGTTTAGGGTAAGGGTTTGGGTTTAGGGAGTAGGGTTGGGAATAGGCAAATGGAAGGGTTTGGGTTTAGGGGGTAAAGTTGGGAATAGGCAAAGGGAAGGGTTTAGGGTAAGGGTTTGGGTTTAGGGGGTATGGTAGTGAATAGGCAAAGGGAAGGGTTTAGGGTAAGGGTTTCGGTTTAGGGGACACACATGAATGCTGAGAAGGGGTGTGGGACAGAGTCAATCATAGACTACAGGTTATAGGCTTCCTATGAAGAGGGGTGTTTTGAGGAGGTTTTTGAATAAGAGGACTGTGGCTTCATGTTGTATGTGTGGGCGTAGTGCATTCCAGAGCCTGGGTGCCGAGCAGCTGAAGGCCCGGGCACCCATGGTGGAGAGGCAGAATGGGGGGGTGACAAGGAGACCAGCAGTGGAGGAGCGGATGGAGCGAGAGGGGGCATAGACTGGGAAAAGGTCAGAGAGGTAGGTGAATGCCAGGTTCTGGAGGACTTTGTAGGTGAAGGAGTGTCTTAAAGTCAGTACAGGATTGCACAGGGAGACAGTGTAGATTGATGAGGATTGATGTGATGTGTTCAGTCGTTCTGGTGTGGTTCTGGACCAACTGGAATCTGTTGGTGAATTTGGTGAGGATACCAGGGAGGAGAGGGCTGCAGTAGTCCAGTCGGGAGGTGATGAAGGCATGGATGAGGGTTTCGGTGCAGTAGTATGCAAGTGATAAGAAGTTAATTGTACTGGTAAAACTAAGACAATACTGTATATTACACAATCTCGCTTTCTCTCTCACTCACGCACGCACGAACACACACACCACACACACACACACCACAGGGACGCGTGAGGGGTTATTTGCCATGGAGCACTGGTCTGAAATTTGCATTGTAACCTTCAAACAGCAGGGATCACCAGGGATGAAGGAGCTCTGCTCTCACACACTCATTCAGTGAACTCACACTCTACCCAGTTTTGGAGAGGCAGGCACGTATTGAACAAGGTCTTCTCTAGGCTAGAAGCCTCAAGTTCTCAGAGACCTTGAGAAGTTGCACATGTCCTCCACACTCCACAGATTGTCACCCTCTATACATACAGTAGTTGTCAAAGATCAGGATTTGCAGTGTATTAACTATAGTTTTACAATTCTAAGTTTAAGGGGAAATGGAATGGGAACAACAGAGAGTAGCCATAGGCCAACAGAGCTGTGTGGAATATTCGCCCAGTAAGAGATCTGAGGTGCTGTCCAAGGATCTGAAGTGGCTCTCGACTTTCGTGGGTTTTAGCATTAGTTGCGCTCCCTTTCCATGGTGCTGAACATTTCTTCTTTGTTCCCGTGATAGTTGTGTTTCCTGTCCATGGTGCTGAAACATCAGTGTGATGTCTTAAGTATTACCTGGGGCTTCTCTCAATGAAGTTACGCTGCAGACAGCACTCTGATCTATACAGCTCTATGTTTTCTGGTTATAGGCCGGGCATCTGCAGCTACATGACTGATCTATGTTTATACAGCTGTGTGTTGTATGAGCTTTATGTATATGTTGAGCATCAGGGTCTGTTCTCACTGATCTGTTTTCACTCCAGCCTTTCTACCCCTGTCCACTATGAAGTCTATAGGATCATTACATATCTGTAATCTAGTTGCCTGTGCAATTTTAGGTGTTCGTATTTCCAACTCTTCATATTGAAGAAAGATATTAAACAGAGCATCTTTCCACAGCGTGTTGTGTTATTTAAGGTTAAGAGATTGGCTGAAGGTCATTTTAACCACATGCAGCTCTTTTCCCCTCTTTTGTCTTGTCAGAAAGTCTTTGAGTCATCTGTCTTAGATACCCAGCCCTCCCTTCACAGTCAGTGACCTTGTCCACCCAGATTCATCCCTCACTAAGCAGGACAACACCGGCCATGCTCCCCCTGTACAACAACAATACATCCAAACCATTCCAAACTGAGACAGAGAGACACATACTGCACATGGCCACACAAATATGGTGCAATACAGCAATGCTGTATCAAAACAAACACATTAGATGACTGCCGATGCAAAGCTGTGCATTATAGTCCTAGTGCCTCTCTGTCTTGCTGTCTCCAGGTTCAATCACAGCTTCAAACATTGTCAATCAGTCACAAACAGTACAGTTATACTATGGCCTCACAAACACAGATAAGCTATAGCCATATCTCTGTCTCTCGTTTTGTCTGTTGATTGTTTTGTCTAACCTTTATCTATCCAGGTTTCATTGAGATCAAAAGTCTTTCACAAGATGGACCAGGTCCAAGACAAGAGCAGGAAGGGTCACGGTGTAACAAGAGGTTACAGACATTAAAACACCTCCCTGTGGACAATGGATTCTTATTGTACTTCAATAATTCCTCCAACAGACTAGAGCTAGACAGACACACTACAGTGAATGAGAGGAGCTTTAGAGAAGAGGCAGAGAAAAGGTCCAGTGGTGTTATTATGGACAGGCTGTCACTTCCTGCTCGGGTTATAAAACAGCTTGAGTTATGCACAGGCATGGCATGGACGACCCTAGAGGTGCACCATTCTCCTGCCCACCCAGCGAGTACCCCAGTGCTGGCCCTCAGGCCGCCCTCAGCCCCCCAGGCCCTCAGCATCCCCTGCTGCCTGATTGACTGACATACAGCAGTAGAGAGGCATGATGGGTAGAGGGAGATTGTGCTCTGTGACATCAGACAGGCACAAAGCTGCCTGTCCACAGACAGAAAACACTTTTCTGCACAAGCGCAATTGTCAAATCAAATTTTACAGATCTTCATCTTACCGTGAAATTCTTACTTAAAAGCTCTTAACCAACAATGCAGTTTGGGGGGCCTCCCGGGTGGTTAAGGGCCACCAGAGACTCTGGGTTCGCGCCCAGGCTCTGTCATAACCGGCCGCGACCAGGAGGTCCGTGGGGCTACGCACAATTGGTCTAGCATTGTCCGGGTTAGTGAGGGCTCAGCCAACTCTATATTATCCATGTCGTTGTTCAGCCAACTCGGTGAAACATAAGATATTAGAGTTTTTAATGTCCCGTTGGTAGGATAGTCTCGAACAGAGCTCATCCAGTTAATTCTCCAGTGATTGCACGTTGGCCAATAGGACGGATGGTAGAGCCGGGTTACCCACTCGCCAACAAATTTTCACAAGGCACCCGGATCTGCTGCCACTGTATCTCTGTCTCCTCTTCATGCGAATGACGGGGATTTGGGCCTGGTCCGGGAGCAGCAGTATATCCTTCGCGTCAGACTCATTAAAGAAAAAAATCTTCGTCCAGTTCGAGGTGAGTAATCGCTGTTCTGATATCCAGAAGCTCTTTTCGGTCATAAGAGATGGTAGCAGAAACATTATGTGCAAAAATAGGTTATAAGCAACGTGAAAAAACACACAAAATAGCACAAATGGTTAGGAGCCCGTGAAACAGCAGCCATCCCCTCCGGCTCCATTGTGTGGCATGGATGACCCTAGAGATGCGCCTTTCTCCTGCCCAACCAGTTGTGGCATTCTCCTCTGAAACACTGGTGTACATAGAAAAAAAGGGCCTTGGATGAATTGGGCTAGAGAATATGTTACAGTATGTGTCTGGCAGGAATTGTTTGAACCACACAACAATGCTATACAAAGGTTGTAAAAGGCTCTGCATGGTCAATCCGACGTCTGCTGTGACGTCTGCACAAGTCAGAGCAAACATTCGTGCTCTCAAATATTTGAACAATGCGGATGGCTTTGTATAGCTCCACATTGACATGATTGGTTGACAGTAGGTTGGGGCGGGAGGTCCTGTATAAACACAAACTCACTTCCTTGACAACTTCCTTCACAACAGCTCTGCTGTCAACCAATAGTGTCAATGCGGAGCTATAGAATTAGAAATCATTTCCCCTTTGATTATTAGGAAGGAAGCGTCACACTATTTTATTCCTCTGAGAATGCTAGCCACTCGAGAGCTTCCTATTTGTGCTGAATATACTTTTATTTATGTAAATAAAAAGTTCTCAAGAACAAACAGCTTTAGAGAGCGGACGGTGGTGGAACTCCTTTTTACTGGAAATAGAAGCAGGTTTATTAGAAGAGGGGACATCTGTCACCATCTGCTACTACAAAGAGACCACTAGTGATGTCCTCCTGATGATGCAGTGGGCTATGGGTCCCATGCTAACCTCACCAGGCTGTGACGGGCGCTCCTGGTGACATCATCAGGGGGTGATGGGGCTTCTGCTGACCTCACCAGTCTGTGACGGGCTGTTTGGTTACAGTAGGGAGGGAGAAAAGACACACAAGTATCTACCCACTCCAACAACCAGCTGGGTATATCCAGGGTATAGTCCCGAGATGTTGAAGTGATCTGAAGGACTAGAGTACTATATGTCTCCAAGGGTAGTGCTCTGCTCTGGATGGGTTTTCTGTTTACTGTTCTAGAACAGACTGAGTTTGTACTGTAGCTTAAAGGAGATGAATGATGTCGGTTGGAGCCGTGACAATGTCGATGGAGATGTCCACACACTGTTGATGTTTGTACTATAACCAGACAGAAAAGACAGTTAATACTAACTATGTCCACTGATGTGACCTCAAATGAAAGTTAAGCCCAGTATTCCACAGTGCATCACCACAGAGAGAGTGTGTTAGAGAGAGTTAGAGGGAGAGAGGGAGAGATAGAGAGAGGGAGGTAGAGGGAGAGAGAGAGAGTCCAGTCCCCTCTCAGGTCCTTTCAGACAGGTGGGCATATACAGTAGTAGAACTCTGCGTTAATCAGTTCTATCCCATCAACCCCTGCTCTCGCTCTCCTCCTGCTCTATTCTGCTCCAGCACCGCACTCCACTCAGCCGCCTTGTCGATATCTTATAATGTACAAATTTGATAGCCAATTCAGAGCAAGGTCTCTCCTTCAGCATACTAAATGAAGCTGCAGGTCCAGTGGGATGGTAGAACTGAACTTGTCCAAAATGAGTAAGGAGCTCAAAACAGAGAGAAAGTGGCTGAATGTAGTGAGTTCATCCACCCAGCATAGAGCTGAATGTAGTGAGTTCATCCACCCAGCATAGAGCTGAATGCAGTGAGTTCATCCACCCAGCATAGAGCTGAATGTAGTGAGTTCATCCACACAGCATAGAGCTGAATGCAGTGAATTCATCCACCCAGCGCAGAGCTGAATTTAGTGAGTTCATCCACCCAGCGCAGAGCTGAATTTAGTGAGTTCATCCACCCAGCGCAGAGCTGAATTTAGTGAGTTCATCCACCCAGCATAGAGCTGAATGTAGTGAGTTCATCCACCCAGCGCAGAGCTGAATGTAGTGAGTTCATCCACCCAGCATAGAGCTGAATTTAGTGAGTTCATCCACCCAGCATAGAGCTGAATTTAGTGAGTTCATCCACCCAGCGCAGAGCTAAGCTCCGGTGATCCCCTTGAAGCTGACATAAATTATTAATTAAGAGTCAAACGCCTTGTTTCTTGTGAAATTACCTTTCCCTCCCCCGGCCCTCCCGTCCACGCTAGCCAGTGGAATAATTAGTTATAAGGGCACAGCCGCTCTCCGATTTTAATCATGTAACAGAAGGAGAATATTCCTACAGTGAACGCATTAGGTCTGGAGTTTGGTGGGAGGGAAAAACCCCACAAAGCGTCGATGAACACTCTGGAAATATGAGCAGGCGCTTGAGCCTGTAATTAAAAATGTATGTCATATTAGAGATGAAGATTTCAACTCATCAGCCAGAGGAAAATTGAGAGCTTATTGAAGCCATCTGCTGCCCAGGAGAAGGATGTGCTGCAATAACACCTGCTGTGTGTCTCTATATGATCGAATACCATATACACCGTCTCTATACATGTGGATATTGATGAGAAGACACATCTGAATAGGTAAAACTCTCTATTTTCAGTAGCAGTATTTCTCTAGTTGACACCATGGCCTCTCATCACCACCTGAGCACTGTGACAGAACAGAGATTTGAGCTAACTTTCTCCATAATCTCTGTTCTGGCTTTTAGCAACTGTGTGCCGTGACACCAGGGGAACGGGAGGGTAAAATGGTGTAACTGTCACTTTAATAGTCTGAACATTTCCTGTGGAGCTGGTGGGCTCTTGTTGATCATTTCCTCCCTCTCATCCTCTCCCGTTCCTCTACCCCCTGCCGCGAGAGAGGCCCCAGGCCTGTACTCACTAACGCTTAATGCGTCACAATTACCACAGTGATGGAGCCTACAGACCCCCCACATTCCCTCCAAACATTTCACTGACTCACACATGACAGACAGACGACAAAATCACCCCCCGCCAACAACCCCAGACTCGATGATTGCACCTTCGCCCTCATTTCAGCTTTGTGTAGCTCAGATCGGCTGATAAGCACTCTTTATGAAGCTTCATAAGTACTTTGAAACCTAACACCAACATTGTTCCTCGGATTACAACTCAGCTGCTGTTAAACAGGTCTATTCATCTTCTTCAAACTGCTGTGCCATGCTATGTCAGTCTTATACAGCACTATTCAGCCTCATAGCATGTGTTTCCATCTTTCACTTCAGACATCCGTCAACATAAGCAGGCCAGTGTATAACCTTCAGCACGGTGACTCACTCTACACAAGCGCTCCTTCAAACCGTTAACCATCTGCTCTAAAGCGAGGGGGATCTCATCCTCATTGTTTTATTACCCCAGTAATCATCCATGAAGCCTGTTCTAACGTGTCTCCCACACTGACGCTGTGCACTTCAATCGTTTGTTCTACAGCAGCACTATCTCTTCCCTAACCTCTAACACACACGTCCTGTCTCACCCCGAATGCTCTGTTTACATATTCAGCTCCTTAAACGAACACATCTCATGCAAGTTATGGCTCAGTGAGATTGTATTATAGAGGGGACAACGTGTTTGTTGTTCAGCTCTTCTCCTTGCCGGCACTGCCTGTCTGAGTCACTGAATCACTGTGTGTCTGGGAAATGAGCTTAATGTAAAACACAAGAGACAGAGTGTCATAAAGATTCATACAGTGGCACATTCCACACAACCCTGGAGGGCACTGTGATGGCCACCACTGAGACTCTGCAGTGCCACCTAGGGAGACTGGCAGACACCGTCCCATGAAGGGAGAGGAGTCAAACCCAAAGTGGCACATCATTCAGGGATAAGTGGGAACAGTGTATTTGCAATCACAGTCACTGCACCTGGCACGCACTCTCGGGCAAGAGAAGGCTTCTGAATAGATTCAAATCAATATCTTCTGCTCCATGTTTTTTATTCATTATTAATGAAGCCAATGAGGGATTCTCAGGGAGGCTATCAGAAATGTCAAATAATATCACATTTTAGCCAACAGGGTTCCTTGTCAGGCTGATGTGTTTGTGTCTGAATGAGGGTCAGCTCTCTGTGGGAAACATGGGAGACAGTGTTCACTGTGGCCCAGCCCAGGTAAACAGACCAGGGGTGTGTAGTGTTCACTGTGGCCCAGCCCAGGTAAACAGACCAGGGGTGTGTAGTGTTCACTGTGACCCAGCCCAGGTAAACAGACCAGGGGTGTGTAGTGTTCACTGTGGCCCAGCCCAGGTTAACAGACCAGGGGTGTGTAGTGTTGACTGCCCAGCCCAGGTAAACAGACCAGGGGTGTGTAGTGTTCACTGTGGCCCAGCCCAGGTAAACAGACCAGGGGTGTGTAGTGTTGACTGTGGCCCAGCCCAGGTAAACAGACCAGGGGTGTGTAGTGTTGACTGTGGCTCAGCCCAGGTTAACAGACCAGGGGTGTGTAGTGTTCACTGTGGCCCAGCCCAGGTACCCAGACCAGGGGTGTGTAGTGTTGACTGTGGCCCAGCCCAGGTAAACAGACCAGGGGTGTGTAGTGTTGACTGTGGCCCAGCCCAGGTAAACAGACCAGGGGTGTGTAGTGTTGACTGTGGCCCAGCCCAGGTAAACAGACCAGGGGTGTGTAGTGTTCACTGTGGCCCAGCCCAGGTACCCAGACCAGGGGTGTGTAGTGTTCACTGTGGCCCAGCCCAGGTACCCAGACCAGGGGTGTGTAGTGTTCACTGTGGCCCAGCCCAGGTACCCAGACCAGGGGTGTGTAGTGTTGACTGTGACCCAGCCCAGGTACCCAGACCAGGGGTGTGTAGTGTTCACTGTGACCCAGCCCAGGTAAACAGACCAGGGGTGTGTAGTGTTCACTGTGGCCCAGCCCAGGTAAACAGACCAGGGGTGTGTAGTGTTCACTGTGGCCCAGCCCAGGTAAACAGACCAGGGGTGTGTAGTGTTCACTGTGGCCCAGCCCAGGTAAACAGACCAGGGGTGTGTAGTGTTGACTGTGGCCCAGCCCAGGTAAACAGACCAGGGGTGTGTAGTGTTGACTGTGGCCCAGCCCAGGTAAACAGACCAGGGGTGTGTAGTGTTCAGTGGCCCAGCCCAGGTTAACAGACCAGGGGTGTGTAGTGTTCACTGTGGCCCAGCCCAGGTACCCAGACCAGGGGTGTGTAGTGTTCACTGTGGCCCAGCCCAGGTACCCAGACCAGGGGGGTGTAGTGTTCACTGTGGCCCAGCCCAGGTTAACAGACCAGGGGTGTGTAGTGTTCACTGTGGCTCAGCCCAGGTAAACAGACCAGGGGGGTGTAGTGTTCACTGTGGCCCAGCCCAGGTTAACAGACCAGGGGTGTGTAGTGTTCACTGTGGCCCAGCCCAGGTACCCAGACCAGGGGGGTGTAGTGTTCACTGTGGCCCAGCCCAGGTTAACAGACCAGGGGTGTGTAGTGTTCACTGTGGCCCAGCCCAGGTTAACAGACCAGGGGTGTGTAGTGTTCACTGTGGCCCAGCCCAGGTTAACAGACCAGGGGTGTGTAGTGTTCACTGTGGCCCAGCCCAGGTTAACAGACCAGGGGTGTGTAGTGTTCACTGTGACCCAGCCCAGGTAAACAGACCAGGGGTGTGTAGTGTTCACTGTGACCCAGCCCAGGTAAACAGACCAGGGGTGTGTAGTGTTCACTGTGGCCCAGCCCAGGTTAACAGACCAGGGGTGTGTAGTGTTGACTGCCCAGCCCAGGTAAACAGACCAGGGGTGTGTAGTGTTCACTGTGGCCCAGCCCAGGTTAACAGACCAGGGATGTGTAGTGTTGACTGTGGCACAGCCCAGGTAAACAGACCAGGGATGTGTAGTGTTGACTGTGACCCAGCCCAGGTAAACAGACCAGGGGTGTGTAGTGTTCACTGTGGCCCAGCCCAGGTAAACAGACCAGGGGTGTGTAGTGTTGACTGCCCAGCCCAGGGGTGTGTAGTGTTGACTGTGGCTCAGCCCAGGTAAACAGACCAGGGGTGTGTAGTGTTCACTGTGGCCCAGCCCAGGTACCCAGACCAGGGGTGTGTAGTGTTGACTGTGGCCCAGCCCAGGTAAACAGACCAGGGGTGTGTAGTGTTGACTGTGGCCCAGCCCAGGTAAACAGACCAGGGGTGTGTAGTGTTCACTGTGGCCCAGCCCAGGTACCCAGACCAGGGGTGTGTAGTGTTCACTGTGGCCCAGCCCAGGTTAACAGACCAGGGGTGTGTAGTGTTCACTGTGGCCCAGCCCAGGTTAACAGACCAGGGGTGTGTAGTGTTCACTGTGGCCCAGCCCAGGTTAACAGACCAGGGATGTGTAGTGTTGACT